>NC_061526.1:22927500-23065000 GCF_022379125.1 Scophthalmus maximus
GAGGATTTATTAAATGCGGAAAAATGCCATAAACTAAATAAAACTAGCAGAATTGTTTTTTTCTAGTATAACTTACTTAATTTCATTTTATTATGACCGTCTCATTTTCTTATCTAACTATGGAAAAAAATACTCTGCGGTAAACTCATTAAGATTACACTCACTATAATTATTTCCAAGTTATCCTGCCAATTTTACTCTTTGTGCAATCAGAATAATTTGGGTTTGAAGTGGTGACGGTATATTTGTGCCTCCTCTGAAGATAAGAAACCAACAAAGAGCAGGGTTCAGATTTCAAATGTCGCCTGAGCAACACAGATGAGCCTCCGTCCCGTCACCGTGGGTCACATTCAGATTCGTAAAAGAGCGGTTCAAGACGCGACGCCCACGAATCGACATTTTGTTTTCTGTCATGTGGCGAAGAGAAAAGGTTCGAGGGTCTTTCGTGTCTCTTGTTCTATGCTCGAGCCACTGGAGCTGATTCACTGGAGGAGACACCGAGCGTCTCCGCTCACCGGATTCCAGCTCGATAAGACGACGAGACCTCGAATAAATATTCAACATAAGAGAAAAGTATTTATTTTCCCCCAGAACACTGTATATACAAACCATATTCCACGTGTTTCAGCACATAAAAGTGATGAAACAGAACAAGATGACCTGCTAATGCAAGAATAAATAAGCACAACTGTATAAATATAAACTATATTTCACATTTTGTGTTCATAAACTCATTACTCATAATCAATTCAATTTACAGTTTTACATTCTCTTTTCAGTAGTTTTTACTTCTGACAAACTTTAAAAAAAAAATGTTTTCATATCTTATATTTTTCAAACCTTTCCTCATTTAATATATTAGTGTATTCATTGTGAGGCTTTTCTATTCTACTTGTCGCTGCCGTTATTGTCAAATAGCAAAAAATACTTCCTCCTATGGTTACACATCCTTATGAATATGCTTTAATGATGCGGATGAGTTAAAAGACAAACGTGTTGTCCACCAGAACCAGATCTTTATTAGTTTTTATAGTTATTATAGGTCATTTTTCAGTCATTTAGAATAAAAGGAAATGAGTTTCTTTGGAGGTTTGTTAAGGTTTTCGTGTGAAACCGGTGACAGTATACAGTACTGTTCTCACACGCACACGCACACACACACACACACACACACACACACACACACACACACAGCCTGTCAGTCAGCTGAGGGAGACTAAAGACCCTAGATGAGTATCAGACATTTGGCCAGTCAAGCATCACGTCTGACCTGGTCGGTGAATACCCCCCCTGCCCTGCCCCTCTACCCCCCCACCCTCACCCCCCTTGTACCCATCCATCCACCCCGACTGTGTTATCTGCCTGTTTGGGGGGATGTTCGGCTTCTTCTCCCTCTTTGTGCTCGGCGGCCGAAAGGATGCAACTTGAGAAAGTGCAGGTTTTTGTCCCGGACTGAAAAGAGTCTCAGGACGCACTTTCTCCACTTTCTTTCTTTTTCTCCTTTTGGGAAAAACCATCCCCGTCCATCCCGGGCACACGGTGCACAGCACCAGTGGCATCGCACAACGGTTAGTTTCACATTAATGGTGAGGAAATGTTGAAATCTCAAATTTGCCACGATCCTCATGTGGTTATCATCATGTGTTCTTTTTAGAAATGTACTGATGGTTGAACCTCTTTAAGTTTCCTACAAGCCTGGAGAACGTTCTGTGTTTGTTTCATACGGTCAATATTAATACTTATAAACTTGCTGGTGTTTAAATAACAATTCAAAAAATTTTATTTCAACAAGGTAGATTTATTTAAATACTGTTTCACTTTATTTACTTAACACTTATTTACTTTTTTTCAAGCTGCTCTGGTTTTGTTGGATTTAAAGTACAAGAAAGCAACTATACAATTCAATAAAAAGTACTTTCTCATTGAAATACTCCTACATCCTCTTTTGGGTCATTATTCATTTCTCTCGTGTCAGCTGATCGCACGTGTGTTTGCATACACAGTACGGTGGGTGGTTTTCTAACAACTACTTGTTATTGACAGAGAGAGAGAGAGGTGTGTGTGTGTGTGTGTGTGTGTGTGTGTGTGTGTGTGTGTAAGTGGAAAATGAGGAGATAAGAGATTCGCCTGATGAGGGGCCTCGATGGCGAGATAAGGGTTTTGCGGTTCCGATGCAACTTTGAGCCTGAAGTCTGCTCGATACGCCCAGAAAAACAAACAACGTGCGCGAGAGAGAGAGAAGAACTTGTGTTGCATTGGGAATAAATAAAAGAGGAGAGTGAGGTCTCTCTCTCTGGGGTGAGGCGGGGGGCGTAAAGATTCACATTTCCACAGCGTGACTGCCGGGCTCGATACGCCATGGTGTGTGTGTGTGTGTGTGTGTGTGTGTGTGTGTGTCTCGACGCCGCGCCGGCACCGTGCGCGGACCGCGTCCCACGGCCCCGAGATAATTAAGGGTGAAAAATCCTTGTCATTGCAGGGAGGAAGCTCTTTAGGTACCAATTCACCCTGATGAATAAAACCCTAATTAATCCACTTAATCTGCTGCTGCATGAGATTATTCCCATTTCCGCAACCCTGCACTCGACACACTGCCTGTCCTGAATAACAAAGAGGTCCAGGGGATAATAAAATATATATAAATATATATATATATATATATATATATATATATATATTATACATTTGGGAAAACTCCCATCCACACTCATGCGATAAGGTCTTGATCTGTCCATTATTGTTGCCCTCTGGTGTCACAGCCGGTGCCACGGTGTTGAGCGGTGGCACGAGGCGGCGGCGTGAAAAGGGCGAGGGAGCGACAGCGATCACCCCCGTCTCGGCGAGGAGACCTTGTGGCGGCATTGTGCTGCCCTCCATCGCACGTCGGCAGCCATTTTTTCCCACGGCGGCTGTAAACGTGACGAGCGAGCTCGGGGGCCCTTTTTGGTTTTCAGCACCCGGGGGAATGAGAAATTCTTTAAAGCGCGCGGGGGCGAACGCGTCTCCTGAAGCGCGAGGTTTCACGTCTGCTTCATCGAGAACGGTGAATTCATGATTTTTTCCAATTTTTTTTTTTTTTTTTTAGAATTGAATTACAGAGAATAATTAGTGTGTTGGGTAAAACCAAAAAAAAGAAGAAAAAAAAGAAAAGGCATTCAAAGGAAAATGCTGCACAAACAGTACCGGAATCAACGTGAATGTAAATCACATTCTGCGTATAAAGCTGTGATGCATAATGTGACCAGTTCCAGTGATTTGATTCTTTTTTCATGCCAGTGGAGAATTCATAGAAAACATGCAGTGTGTGTGTGTGTGTGTGTGTGTGTGTGTGTGTGTGTGTGTGCGCCCCGTGATGGCCGCCCCCTCACTCTCATGCTTAGTCACAGAGACAGAAACTCAGGTGCTGTAGAAAGTGAGAAGCAACTAGTGCTTCTGTCAGTGTGTGTGTGTGTGTGTGTGTGTGTGTGTGTGTGTGTGTGTTAGGTTACTCGCACTCAAAAGTAGCACCAGATCACTTGCCTTGTCATCGGGCTCCATTATACGGCTCCTGTCAGGGGCTCCTTAAAGTCTTTTCTTTCCACACACACACACACACACACACACACACACACACACACACACACACACACACACACACACACACACACACACACACACACACACACACACACACACACACACACACACACACACACACACACACACACACACACACACGGGGGGAAGTTTCACTGCTGCCGATGCTTTTTTTTTGTGTGCATTAAATCTGAATTTCTGTATCAAGGTCCGGACGAGCAGCTCATAACTTTTCCCTGCTTAATCCCGATATAGTTTATCGATATAGTTATGAAAGAAATAAAATAAAAGGGGATGACCCTGGCGATATGTTTTTTTGACTGAACATAATCACTCATTATAATCCAAGATTGGATAAAATATTCACCAGCGACTGGCCTTGTAAAAAAGACATTATCACCCCCCGTATCCGGGGAAAATCGATATTCACACACTGTATCTGATACGCAAATATGGCTGCTGGAAATGCAAAAAAGAAAAAAATGGAGGATTTAGTTTAAATAAAAAAAATATAACCATAAAAAGCTGATAATCAAAGATAAAAGTATATTTCTCAGATAATCTGTGTCTCAATTATTGTGACAGTTCAATCGTCTTCAGGCTAGATTCCCATTGTAATGCCACTGTTGTGCGTGTGTGTGTGTGTGTGTGTGTGTGCTTTACAGTATCTATTAATATTGAGTGTGTGGACGTGCACGGCTGCAGAGAGACGGATCTTATCAGCGTGGTGTAAACATATTTTGTGTGTTTTTCCTTTGGCTGTGTTGGTGATACAGACATGGGCGACGGTCCAGCAGAGTCTCTCTCTCTCTCTCTTTCTCTCTCAGGTTACCGGGTGTCACTCGCCCGCTCGCTCAGCTGCCGTAACGTCTCCTGCACAACTTACAACTGAATGAGCTCCAGTCCTGCACCGTGAAAAGATTAGTTTCTTTTAGAGGAAACATGTCGCCGTTAATACGCCAAAATAAAGTTGAGAACTGTCTCTAGGTGACATATTTCTTTCATTGCTGCTGTGTTGTTGTTCGAGACATCTGGCAACAGCTGATAAAAAACATATCCATCATCATTTTCTCACGTCGATGCGACAAAAATTTCATGAAAAATTAAAACGAGTAAATTCATTTCAATCTGCTCTTTGTGTGATTGTGTCATTATTCCTATTTCTATGCAGCCTCATACTCCTTAATCTTTAATTGTGAACATGAAAAATTAAAAAAAAGTTTATTTTGATTTCTGCTGTTGCACATTTGTAATTTTGTTCTAAAAAAATAGGCTTACACATTCTCTGGTCTATATTGACGCTATATTGTTCAATAACATCGATCCGTTATGCCTATTTCCATATTTTGTCAACTTCTTTGAATGTGCACGGCCATGGGAAGGTGAATCACTGGGCCTCCATACATTCATCATTTTAACAAATAGAAGGTTTATTCATTCATTTATTACGCCCGGAACTTTGAGGAAACGAAGCCAAAGCCATGTTGTGTGAAAACATAAGGACTCTGGGAAATTACAGAATCTAGTTCATGTCTGTAAATGTTGTATGCCACGTGAATAAGTCCGTTCTCAGCTGTTCAGTGCTGCTGCAGTAAAAAAAAACCAAAAAAACTTCTTTCTGCACTGCAGCTGGTTTATTCTGTCTCCGAGGCTCAAAGCTCCAATCTGCCGAGATGCTGCAGAGGAGACTCAGGGGTCGTGACAGCACCTCACATCTCTTTCTCCCCTCCTCTCCGTCCATTTCTTCTCCTCCTCGTCTCGCAGCTCGCGGCTCAGCCACACCGCCAGCCGCCTGTGGAGAGGGTCACCTTATGCGGCAGCCTTCAGAGGAACTCAAGGACGTGTACACTCGAGAGATAAACCTCCCTCCTATCTTTGAAATCAGGCGTTTTCGCTCATTTTTGTCCTGTTCTTTAGCTGCTAATGAGCCAAAGTGTGTGAGAACGGAGCGATGGCATCAGATCAGCGGGACACGACGCTCTGACGGGATGAATGTCATCACCCGCACTTGCTTTGGTCAGTCGGAGTCAACGCGGGGAAAAAACCCTCCCCGCCGCGATCTGGGAAACTCACGAATCAACCGAGTTCTTATTGTGTGAATCCTCAAAATCAGATTCTGACAAATTGAATGAATAGAGACGGGGAGTTTCCACTGTTTCTGCATAAATATGTCAAATTCTAAAAGATGCTGTACAGTAAATGACGCAGTTGCACATTTCGCAGCATCACCCGTCCACAGCGGGAGTGTGAGGAGAGAGTGTGTGTGTGTGTGTGTGTGTGTGTGTGTGTGTGTGTGTGCAGCAGCACATATCTTATCACCGGTGCAGATTAATCCTCTGCCTACGATAAGCTCCGACGACAAACAGCAGGACGGGCGGCGCACGGAGCCCAGATGGGCGATTACAGGGGGCCGGCGTGGCACAAGGCGTTGGTGTTGGTGCTGGTGGTGGGGGCGGGAGGGTGTCGACCCCGCGTTTGTACGATAACCAACCCCCGCCGTCGCAGGGCGCCAGTATCGCCGTGCTCCCTGGCCCTTCTCATAAGCGACCAGAGATTTGACACCCACACGGAGTCGACACGTCTCAGGCCGTATCTGGCAGAAGCGTCGGAGTCCGTGTGATAACACCGCTGGACTGAGCGCTCGGCACTTGTTGAGTCCCCATTGACTCTGCTATTAATTCATTTTAAACCTAAAAGTCCAATCAGGCTACTTTAAGGAACAGTTTGCGTATTATTATACAACAATAATCAATGTGTTTGCAAATGATATTGAAGCAAACAATGTAAAATAAACCTTTGTATTCTTATTTAGTTTTGTATTCAGTTCATTCTACTTGATTTGCGTCAACGATTGTGAAACCATGAGGCCCACACTTGGAAAAAACAACAACACCTGTGAACTTTCTATCGGAGAAAGTCAAAGTTCATGCTGCTACCTGGAAAGACAAAAGAAAAAAAGGACTAAATTAATAATCATCTAAAGTTGTGAAATCTGCGGTTTCATTTGCGATGGAGCACATCTGATGAACTTTCTGAAACTATAAATCAGCAGGAGTGGGGGGAAAGGTCATGGGTCAATAGGTAAAAGGTCATTAAATGAAATTGTGTTGAATTGTGGTGAAGAAAACAAAGCACGTGTTTGCACTGTGAAATAAGAGAAATGTATTTAAAGGATAGTAATTTCAAACAATTTGAATATAAACCTCTTGAAAGTTTTTAGAGAAATATTCATCTTTTTGTTTTTAAGGGTATAAATGTGTTTTAACTACTTACTTGATTCAGTCATAATAATTCATAGATATTACCATGTACATATATTTAACATAGTTGTTGTATTTCATATTAATATTTTTAGGGCAGTTATTAGTATTTTACTTTACCGTTTGCTTCTCGTAGTTTTTCTGTTTAACTGTTAACAGAAAATAAAATTAAAACCAGAGCAAATGAGTTAAAAGGGTTAAAAGATAAATAATGAGGATTATTTGTATTGCACAGGAACAGATGAGTGTAATTACCATTCATTAGTGCCATCTAGTGCCCACTGCCCCCACACGGGGCATGTTCCTCAGCTGTAAACTGCTTCCATGCTTCTTCTTTTTTTTAAATAAATGTAGAAAAACGTCCACGAAATAAATCCCGTCGTCGTCTCTGCTCTCGGGAGACGTCTTCCCACGACACATTTAAAGAAAAAACTACAGGTTACGGGGGCCTCGTCGTTTTCCCGTCCCCATTCATTTCCCTCTCTCTTCCTGACCCTTTCATACTGATAGCACACACACACACACACACACACACACACACAGTGTGTGTGACAGCATATCTTAATTGGCTGCCGTGTTATCAACCCCTCGTTTGATAAGCTCCTTTGTCTTGTCCATCGTCAGATAGCCGCCGGTGTGCGCGTTGATGGAAAGGACGGCGTTTACTGGGGGGATCGCGTCGTCCCGAGACGAGTTCACGTTTCCTTTTCCTTTTTTTACGCCCGGGCCGTTTGGAAATGACTCGAGTAAAAGATCACGGCAAGCGGGTGACGCCGCCGACACTGGCATGTTGACAAAGTGAGGGTCTCGTGGCTTTTGCCTGGACGATAACCATCTTTTCTCCCAGATCGGACGGAGAGACGCACGACTCTCGGGTCAGGCTGCGTTAGCGGATAGAAGACGTCAGAAAGACGAACAGGAAGCAAAATAGATAAGTTGGTGAGCTACTTTCTCATCTGTGTTAGTTTTCTTGTATAGCAGTGGCAGCTAAGATAAGGTACAGAGAATCCCACATCCTTGTCTTGATATGAACCTACAGGTGAGAATCAGGTCGTCACAGTTTCCAGGTTCAGTGATTCACACACGCTGAAATCACTAATACCTTTTCTTAGAAAGTGTAGTCCCTTCAGTCGGGTCTGTCACCCCTTAAACATGTGGTAATATATACCTCCTTCCATCAGTTGTATTACATTTATTACTGTACTCCTTTCCCTCACATTTTGAAATGTGCTACTGCTGCCAACTCCTGGTCCAGATTGGGGGGGGCCAGATGTGGGCTAATGCTGGCTATCGTTATGAACAGGTATCATCTTTTTATTAAACTACTTTAAATATGTCTTCATATGTTTACGTTTGTTTTCATTAAATGAAATCAAATGTTCTCATGTGCAATGGACTCATATGCCATAATAAGAATATATACCAAAACTAGAATGAGTGCACATAGGCCCAACAATCCTTGAATTCAAATCAAGGTGCAGCAAATTTTACACACTCATAGATATCATTATGCTAAATATGGCAATTTTTTTCCCCCCTAGGACATTGGTAAATGTCTATCTCACAATGTTAAAGTTTTTAAATTGGTCCAGTTTCGCGCGAAAACTCAAAGGGTTCTTTCTTGGTCCCAATGTCCCATCCCTCGACGAAGTTTGGTGGAAATCTGTCCTTCATTTTTTCACGTAATCCCGCTCACAAACAACATAACATCTCTGGCGGAGGTAAAAATCTCAATAAACTACGCTCAAATATCCTGCTACAACTTTAAAAATGAATTTGCAGTCAGACAATTACTCCAAAACATAAAGACAAAGCTAAACGGGAATCAACCAGACCTCAAAGTCCATCCATCCTTATTTTCCTCATCTACCGTTCACCGCTCATCCACTGAGGATCGCCAGTGGGGGAGCCGATCCCATCCCGACGTTGGGCGAGATGCGGAGGGCACCACCATATCGCAGGGCTGACGTATAGAAACAAACAACCATTGACACCAGTCTTTGGACTGTGGGCGGAAGCAAATGCAGCAAACCCACAGGTAGAACATTGTCAAGTTTGAACCCAGAACCATGTTGTTGTCAGGCGACAGCGCTAACCACTTTACCACCGTGCTGCCCATACTGAAAGTCACGTGAGAGACATGTATTTTTCAGGGGGAAAACATACTTGTGCAAGAGAAACCACATTTATCAAAATTGGCGTAGGAGGAATCGATGCTACTATTACAACGACAGCGAGGTGACCTGCCAGCAGGAAGGAGGGGAGTGTCGGCACCATTATCTCCCTCTTCCCTTTTCACATTCTCAAATGGAAACGTGTAGGTGAGCTGTGAGCAACGGCGTCACTTTTTGCGAGCTCTCTGCGAAAAAAGTCACGGCCAGTCATTCGGATCCGAGCTGACGTCTTCTTGCGACAGCCCCGGTTTCCTCACGATTCATGTGGTTGAAACAGGAAGCAAAACGGTGGCGAAGTCACTGCCGCACATATCACTAAATACCCAATGAAGTCGAGAGCGACTTCATTGGGTATTTACTGTTTGGCAAATTCAGCTGAAACGCACAAAGGTAAAAAATTTACAGCCACAAGCAGTAGTTGTTGATCTAAATGTTGGGTGTAGGCTAAGCTATGACTTATCAGTTTCAGAATAACTATAATGAATAATACGTATAAGCAGGATGCCTCTGTGGACTTTGATGTTTAAGCTAAAACAACATCTCATATGTGTAAATTCCACATATTAGCACATGCTGTTTTCTGGATATATGAGTAAAATGAAATATTTTAAATGTAAAACATGAATTCCAAACAGTGGAAAGTTGTAATACTGTAGTTGTAACTTTTAAAATAACTTTATACTGATTTAGTGATTTGATTTTTTAGTTATTTTGAAAATGTTAGTACAGCAAAGTGTACATCATGTAGTTAATGGGCTGTAGGAGTGAAAAATAACTAGACATAGGTAGAATTTTGGGTATTTTTAACTTCAAGGATATATTTACTAGCTAACTTTCAGATGACAATTTTGCACTTAAAAAAAGATGACAATCTTAATCAAATTCAACACATTGTTAGCGATTAATCAATTGGTTATACCAACTTGTTTGGCTTGTGTCTCAAAAAATATGACTAACAATTATTCCACTTTCTTTTCTAGGCTATTGAATATTATATGCAATTCACACGTGTACTTGTTTTTGTAATAATTTCATAACAACCTTGGAACACATTGTTCAATATCCTAATAAAACCAAGCTTCTGAGAAACAAGAATCATTAAAAGATAAAGAAGGGCAGTTTGGTTAAAGCACCCCACCCCTACCCACCCCAGTGGGGCGACAGGAGGGGGAGGAGGAGGAGGATTGAGGCCCGAGGCTCCCACCGCCTCAGCCCGGCTCTCCCAGAGGAGCAGCCATGGCGATGGTGATTATGTCACCACTTAGTGAACTAACTGACACTGATGGGTTTGAAATGCACTCTGGGTCCCAGCGGGCCCCTGCCCTCCCAGGGCCCCCCCCCCCCTCCCCTCCGTCCCCGGGTCTGTCATGCCCCTCTGTGCTGGGTGTTGGGTTACCGCGGAGTGACAGCAAGGCCAAGTTCAACAGCGCAGCCAGGCAGCAGCTTTCTGAAGAGCCTGTTAAGAGGGGGGGGGGGCTCTTCTGACTCACTTTTGGACCCCTTCTGTTGCACTGCCACCCCCCGCACCACGAGCCCCCCTCTTCCCCGTCTTCCTCCTCCTCACTAGAGCTGGCATCAAAGACGTACAATGGCTTTCACTGCTTTATCTGACAAATCATTGGTAATACAACTGGTTCGCCCACGTCTTCAAAAACACACCCACCTGCACTTCATCATCACTCATGACATGTTTCTGGGAATATTAGCTCATTAGCTGCTTGATTTGCATGCTCGCTTACGTCAATAAAAAGCTACGTTGTTGTTTATTAGCTAGGCTAGTTGATTCCTCTTTCCAAATGCATTTGTGTCATTTGTACATTAAAGTCTAAATAAGAATAGAGTTATCATCATTTTGGAAATAATTGAGGTGAAAATTATGAAATTATTTAAAAGAATTTAAGTCATTATTTTACATACGCTGCATCTCATCCATTACATGTTTCGGGGGAATATTAGCTTGTTAGCTTAACACCTCTTGATTTGCATACTAGCTTACATCAGTGAAAAGCTATGGTTTTTTTAAGCTAGGCTGCTATGTGATTGCTCTTTACTGATGCCTTTTTGTATCATTTGTACTTATAAGTTTGTGACAATAAAGTTATAATTCACTTTTTGGGATAATGTAAAATAAATTACTTGTTTTTCTTTAATCGTACAACACTACCAACAGACATTTTAGTAGGTGCTAGCCAGGAGCTAACACTTGTTGCTGTCATACTTCATTTTTATAATACTTGAACAGCAATTTTCTTCTTTTTTATTATATCAGTGTCATATGCAAACATTTAACAACGGTGCTAACTAACTGGCTACTTGCTGATTAGCCTGGCTAATCGGTTGGTTAGCTAAAAGTGAAACGACACCATAAAATGAACTGGTTTTGGTCTCCAATATTCAACCCCCGGGGGAAAGGTAGCTTTGACAAGTTGGCAGCCACCTTCAAGGAGCAGGAGCAGTTGTGGTCAGCTGGAATTCACCGAATGAGTCACATATGGAAGCCATATATTTTGGCATATTTTGACCAGAGGTGGTTTGTGAAATTTTCCACGCTAATTTCCTTCAAATAATATTTTGAATTCAAGCCACTGCAAAGAGAAACGGTTGCGATCCAGCCACTTGTTTGTTGGTGAAAAGAGATTTTGTCTTAAGATTCAGTTAAATTTCCCTCAACAGTGTCAACGTCGCATGTTCACTATGAGTTTGGTTTTAGCTCAGACATTTCATTTTAACTGACAATTCCCAGGAATGACTAGGGCCTGACTAAGACCTGTAGAGATGCAGCTGAAACCAAATCAGTTTACAGCCACATTGACCTACATTCGTCTTCGTTATTCATTTTTGCGCCACAAAAATTGCTTTCGGCTGTCTAACGGCCGATTGTTCAGCTGTCGACGAAGCCTGAAGACATTTCAAACATTTCCACTGTGATTGATAATAACACTCAGATATTCTATTTGATGCTCCTTACAGGAACAAAGTTGTACCACGAAATTGCTTTGCATAACAGTTTCAAACCACCTACATGTCAACCTACTTCTCTGCCATCTGCTGCTTCGGCACAACAAAAGCTGTTATACTTTTATTATTACAATTCATTGACAGTCCAGTAGCACAGTACGACTGATTCACACACAAACATGGAGAAATCTCTTAAAAACATCTGAACAACATCTCGGGGGGGTTAAGAGGAAATATGGATCCTCTTACAGAGTCTTACTCGCAGTTTCCTGAACTCTTAATTTGCTTTTGGAAAACTAATTTCCTTCACTTAAGAGAAGTTTAATGTTTTTTACTTCCTCAGGATTAAATTGATTATGTTTATTGAAGAGTACAGCTGGATTGTAATGCTATGTTTTTCATATACAGTATGTAAATGTTAGGGTTTTAAGTTCTTAACCCTGAACACAGAAAACTACTTGACTAAAAGCACAAAAAAACAACTTATGACACTGCGATTCATTTCTAAGGGAATATAAAAAAAAATCTACATCTCTAAAAAAAGATATGCTATGACTTGGAATGTTGTTTGGATAATTTAAGCAAATGAGAAAACACCTTGTGCTTCTGCACTTGAACCGTAAGGTCATACAAGATAAGTCAGATTCTTCAAACAGATCATTTCCAGGATGATATCACTTCAAACCATGCGAGTGTTGCATCAGCCACCAAAGTTTCCCCAGGTCGTTTCATGTCGCGCTACACACGGCGCTCGTTGCTGAAAGGGTTAACCCAACAAGAGGCGAGTTGGTTTTCCTGGTTTCAGTCATTAACTGATTTTTAGTTTTCTGATGCATTAGGTGAAAAGTGACGAGAGAGCGACTGTGCAGCTTCTGCTAATGCAGAGAAAGTGAGCGATGGCAACACCTCGTGTTATTGTCAATTTCCACTAACCATTAGAAAAAATTTGTGACAGGCCAATTATGAAGTCAGTCCGCACCCTCGCCTCCAACAACCCCCCCCCCCCCCCCTTCCCTCGCTCCTCGTCATGCGGCGATATAGAGAGACATATGTGTTTAGTCTATTAAAAGAGACAGCCGGCGTGCTTTGGGGAGGTGACCCTGGGGCTGGATGACAGCTTCAGTTACACTAACACATGAGCTCTCTCCAAAGCCCCCCCCCCCGAACACACACACACACACACACATAAAAAACCTACTAAACTGCCAACTGAGCTCCACTCTCTTCACCTCCCCAACCTCCAACCTCCAACCCCTAACCTCCCATCTCGGTTGATCTGGCATGGGAGCGCCACTTCACATGTGTGTGGATGGGGAGCGGGAGACGGGGGCCCTAAACTGGAAATTAAACTACCGGGCAGCGGTGTCGATGGCCACGCTCGATAGGCGTCGATCGCTCCCGCCTCTTTGCAGTCGTCCTCTTTTGGCTGATTTAATTAAGTTTAGGAAATGATACAATAACTGCATCCACCTGTGGCGGTTCCACGTTGTGCTAATCCTCTTCACTTAGCTGGCTAACCCCCAGTCTGCAGATAGCTGCACTCACACTGTGGCTGACCTCTCCTGCGCACGACTCGCGGGGCGAAAAAAATTCGAAAAACCTTCGTAAATTGTTGCTCGCCATCTAAACAATTAGATTAGAGCGGATGAAGTGCGAGCGTTTCCATCACGCGGATAAACGATGACGCGACCACAAACTCTGGTTTTGCTTGGAACAAAAACGACAATATCATTTTTTGGGGGGGATTTGACAGTAGTGCAAACAGACGGTGTATTGTTTTAGATCATTCATGTGGAAGCAAAGAGACGTTAAAGAACGGAGATTTTCACTAAAAGGGATCTGCATCAACTTTTAACTCGTCTACCGAGGTGGGAACTCGCCTGCAACGAATTACAGGGAAGATTGAGGCAAGTTTGGGAATTTTTGTCGAAAATATGACAAGATATTTAGGTAAAGAGTTGAAGTGGAAGGTTTCCTGCTTTTAGTGCCCCCGAGCAAGGCATTAACACCTCAAACTGCTCCACTTGTGTCGCCAAGCTTACAGCACTTCAGCAGAGAAGATGTATTTGGGAGTTTAAAGCTGTAATACTGTCGGCTTGAAGTGGCAGTGAGCGCTAAACGACAGATCTGCAATACTTCAATACCCAGAATTCATGTGAGGCGGCATCGGTAAACTGCACACGACCGTCTCGTACACGTGATCCAACGATGGCGAGTCCAGTACCGTCAGGATGGACCCAACATATGACATGTCACCATTGCATACAGATCTTTGGTATAAAACAATAGTTTATCGCCAAAGTTGGTTCATCATTTTCATTAAAAAACTGATCTGAAGTGAATCTGAAGTCGTCTTGGACAATGGGAATTTTTTCTACTATGCTCAGGCATTTTCTCTCCGGATGCCCGACCAAAGAAAAGCAGCAAATCCTCAAATTTGAGAAGTAGAAAAAGGAGACAAACGGCCAAAATGATTGTCGATTTCCCAATTATCAACTGACCGAACCACAACATACGGGTATTTTTTACTCACCCGGAGCCAAGTGAAGCGCTGATGGTCCTCTGAGTCAATGTATCAAATTCCTACCGTATGTCAAACCAAGTAAATAGCTACAACTTCCTCTGAGTGAAAGATAATTCCGCGTTGAGCCGTTCTTTTACTGTGCGTGTAACGCTGCTCATCATGTCGTGTTTGGTTGACTACGCATTACCCCACTTTAAGCCTGGAGGTTAAACGCACTGACGAGCCCACAGAGTCGGTGCCGCGTGACGCACAGCATGATGGACGGAAAAGGGGGAAAAAGAAGAAGAAAACAGGAATGACAACAATGTGAATGAGAGAGTGAGAGAGAAGGTTGGTGACGGCTCCACTTTGCAGACACATCAGGCATTTCTCGGGTCTTTAAGCGCGAGGGGCTCGGAGGGCTTAGCGTTCTCCGTTAAAGGCTGAGGCCTGCGTTTTGACTGCGAGAGAAGAGACCAATTAGGCCATTAATGTGAGTGCTGACGGGCGGATTACTCCCCTGGCTCGCCTTGCCCCCCTTTTAAAAACAGGCAGGAACAACAAAAACGCCCAGTATTAGGCCCGGCGCTTGGAAGGGGACAGCTGGGGGCGGGAAGGGAAGGGAAGTTCTGTCCTGGAGCTTTTTCTTCTCAAACGTACGGTACACGCTCTGCACTTCTCAGAGGGGTCACAGTCTAATGTCCTTCGCAGCTGGCTTCACATGTTCCGACGCTGCCAGACAGGCTTTCTGTTACACTTCCCGGGCCCTTTGTTCCAGCGCTGGACTCCGGGACTCGGGGCGCTATTGTTCGCTCACGCAGGAAGTTTTGCGCTTTCAATCAACGAAGGCCGCCACCGTGACGTTTTAGCGGTCAGACGAAATCCACAGATGACCCCACGTCGCACGAGAGTCCTTATATGGGTACAGTTCAAATTCACACAAACACAGTGTGTGTCCTTCGCCTAGTACGTCGCTGCTGTACTCCAGGTTTACAGTTACAGGCCACAAGTCAAGGGTGAGGGGTCACGGCGGTGCACGCAGGTGCACCATTCAAACCACGCTCCGCCCCCCCCGTGACTCAATTAAGAGGACAGATCAACAAACACGCTCGCACCAAACATTCACATGCACCCGTGGTCATGACCACCCGTTGGACCCCGTGTAGTTGGGGTGTTCTCTTACGCAGCGGGGAACCCGAGCCGGGGAATCCGAGCAGCGCTGCCGTCCCGGGGACAAAAGGCGGCGTGGCCCCGGGGCCTCGGGCTGAGGAAGCTCCGTGGACCGGCCCCCTGGACCTCGAGGACCTCGAGGAGCCTCCGCTAACAGCCAGGTGTTCCAACAGGGGAGACTTTGTGCAGCTGCAGCACTTGCTCAAGTTCAGGAAGGATTCTTCACCATCGCGAGGGCACGTTGCTCTGCCTTTACTGCGTTCTTTGAGTGCCCTTGTATATCAGATATAGTCCAGGAACGTTTAAAAAATGTGTAACAAATAAGACGTACTTCATTTGGTAAAGAAAAGTATATGTATGCGCGATATCGCTTCGTGAATAAAAACACAAAATAAGATATTCAACAAAAACAGTGAAATTGTCACGAGGTTTTTTCCACTTAGCAGCATCATTAAAAAGATTATTTGCTAAGTTACGTTCCCCTGGTTCTTCTACTGTTAACGGAGAACCTGTCTTGTTACACCGAGAACCTTTGTTCCAGTAGGAAGCCCAAAAGCTAAAGAAGTAGGTAAACAGTTTGCCCTTAAATTTATAATCCACTATGTAACAGCAGCACTCACAGGTCACAGCTAAAGGTCACATGATAATAAAGTTATTCAAAGTAATTCTTAAAAATAGCACAAATTAAATCCCTAAATTTAGAAATGTAATCTAGTCACCTCTTTGTGGATCCTATAACTTGTCTTTTTTGGAGATTTGGTTTTTAAAATTAGAGCAAAAGTGACAGAATTGAAAAAATCTTAAGAGAGTCAGGTAGTAACTCCAGAGGGAGGAGTGACCGGCTGCTGACCCACAACTCTTCTGGGTCATTCCCACAGTCCTCTGCAGGTCCTCTGATGGCCACGTCGCTGGTTCCTCCACAGGGCAGAGTTGAGGTAACGCGAGTGTGTGCGGCACAAAGCTCAACTCTGTGTGTGTGCTGCTAACTGGAGAGGACGGACACACCTGCACCACCCGACTGACACGGGCTGCGCTTCAACACACACACACACACACACACACACACACACACACACACACACACACACACACACACACACACACACACACACACACACACACACACACACACACACACACACACACACACACACACACACACACACACACACACACACACACACACACACACACACAGTGCCCAGCTGTTATTGTCTTAACTTAGCCGCACAAGTGCAGCGTCCACTCGCAAAGCATTCTGGTCCGGCGCAGTTCGTGCAGACTCTTCATACTCCCCGTATATTAAAAATAAATTCCATCCGTTATATTTTAAAAGCCTCGACTTCCTTCTCTCTGGTTTTCCAGGAAAACATACATCACGGCCCCCGTGTCAAACGGCCAGAACCAACAGCGTCTGGTTGCCCCGTCTGGACCCATGCCCGGGTCAAAGGTCAAAGCCATCAGTCCTCATCTGCTCTCGGTCATCGTCCGGCTCTGTGGGTTTTTTAATTTTTATGTTTCATTGAACAAGAAAAAACTTGTTTTGCTCCGATTTCAAACCTATGACTTAAAAAATAGAAGAATAAAAATTGAGTTGTCAAATTAACGTCTTTTATTTATTAAAGGGAAAGTTCAACCAAGGTTTGACACCTTTTTTTCATATTTACATAAATACAGCACCATGTGCATTTTTTGGTATTCTATATGAAAACATTCTGACACTATGTTGAGCATGATTTAAAAAGATGTATCTGCCACATCTTCATCATGCCAATTATACGTAGTATTTAAAGTTCCTACCCTGAGGGTCAGGCCCCCTGAAAGGGGCAGCAAGATAAATATGAGGGGTCACACGAGAAAGAAGAAAGGTAAAAACTATTTTTTTTAAAGATTTCAGATACATAGAATTTTGTTTACTTTTCTCTAAGCTCGTCTGTCTCATAGGATAGTGACATTTCTACAACACAAATGTCAGACATATTTGAAAATACCATAAATTCAATTACACAAAACTTAAATCCAATCAATTATATTTGCACAGATTTTTTTTTTTTTATTATTTAAACTTTTTAAAACTTTTATAGTTTCCATTTCTACAATATTTGTACATAGCAGCTCTGGTATGTTCATGGTACGATTGTGATTATTGTAAATAAACTTTGGTCTAGTTTTGGCAAATAAAACATTTAGTACAATAGTAATTACAGGTATTTAAAACAAAAGATGAACTGCAGGTTGTTGTTGACGTTGAACTGTCGCCTGTCACACCTTAACTTTCTACCTCGCTGCATGAAGGGCACATGATTTCCTGCTTGGCACTGAATGTTCACATTGGACAAACAAAAACAAAAAAATCCTGAGAACAGTTTCCCATGAAATTGTGCAGCAAAAAAAAAACAAACAACCTGTCAAAAGGGTTCAATCCACCGACAGCGACTGTTGTAATAAATGAAAGTAAACCTTTGGTGTCATCTCTGTAATCTGAGGCAGGGTCCTTTTTACCGCCGACCTACTGTAACTGCACGTCAGAACCCCCGGTTCCAGACTCTCTGGCCCTCGAACTCCCCTCCTCTCCCCGTGTCCTCCTCGCACCAGAGGGCCGCCGCTCGCCTCGGCTCACACCTGGCCCGGCTGGCGTGTCGTATCGCGGCTAATCGTATTAGGGGGGCTAATCGCTCCCAGATCAGCACATCCGCGCCGACCCCCGCACGACCCCGCGACCCGGGCCCGGCGAACCCCTCACACGCAGGATCAGACGGTGAACTTATCTCCCCGTGAAAACCAGACGCCGCCCAACACCGTTCGTGTTGCCGACAGAGAGAGAGAGAGAGGGGACACGAGCGGGGGGACGAGCGGGGGGACGACGGTGGACGGATATGACCAGATTCCTTTGGGGGGACTGTTATGAAGCTGGTGGCACTTTGGTTGAACCCTTTTTGTCTGCAAGGGTTTATGAACAAGAGGGTCACACGATGATTTGATCACTGATTATTTAAAAATATCTCCCTGAAGAAGGTTAAAAAAAACAACCCTCAAATCTTATCTGTGGGTCTGTGACCCAAACGCAGTTTAAGTCTTTTCTCCTCACCTCGGCCCTCATTTTTCCCTCCCCGTCGTCTGTCAGGCAGCTCACTTCTTGGCACTCGCACACCAACCTGCTCGGGACTCGCTGGATTTCTCCTCCTTGCAAAAGAGCGTTGCTCGGTGCCACAGCCAAAGGTTTCCTCACATCTGCCAGACACAGTTTCCCTTTTTCTTTTTAGCTCCGCTCCGCTCCTCTTCCCTCCACACTCCCTAATCTACGCATCTCTGTATTTTCTGTCTTTAATCAACTCCCTCCACTCCGTCTTCACTTGATCTACGTCTTCTGCTTATCGTCATCTTTATCTCCGAGCGACTCCATCACTGCAATATGTGTTGTAATAGGACACTGTATCCTGGATCTGATGTTTAATATTCAAAACTGAAGAGAAACACAAAATTTAGGGCACAAATTTAAGATTATTTACACTATTGATTATCGTGATTAACGTAACGGGGTTATGATTTTCTAATTAGTCTATCAAATGTTGGAAAATTTGAAATTTTATCTGCATTTTAAGTTTTTAAAAGCATAATATGTCTGTTTATTTTGTCAGTTCATAATCCAAGGACATTTACATTTACAACCACGTTAGATAAGATAAGAAAAACACTTTTTTTTTTTTTTAAATTCACTTACGGAATCTTGATCCCAGCAAGTTGGTTTTTTTGCTTAAAACATGACAAACAACTTTAAAACGCTGCGTCAAATCAAACATGTTCAAATATTGCACTTTATTTTTTTCTTTTTTGGCCTTCGTGTCTGTTTTTCTAATTATTGCCTCTGACTCAACCGCTGAGCTAATAAACATCCACGCATCAAAAACCAGCACTCTGCAGCCGTCAGCTGATTTTGGCCGTCGGTGCCGCGGCTCAGTGTGGACGGACCCGTGCCAAGTCAAACACGACGCTGAGCAGCCGCCAGCGAGAGCCTTCCTTCATTTAGGGACCCTGAATGCACCGCCGCCGCCTCCCTCTCTTTCGCCGGCGTTCACCGTCCCAGGGTGTGATGATGAAGACGAAGAAGAAGAAGAAGGGGGAGAGGGAGGGAGGGGGTCAAGCGGCGGTTACTCAAATACAGTGAGCTTAGCCTCTCCACACTGTCCATTAACTATGAAAACATGTGTGAGCGCAGGTCAGGGCGAGAGCGCCCTTCTCTGGCTGCCATTGTTTTTCTGCCTGTGTTCACTTTTTTTTTTTTTTTTTTAATTCCAAGCTTTATTTACACAGGGGGGAAAGTTGAGCAAGCAACATGAACTTTTCCATCAGAGGCCTCGTATCCACGGCAGATCTATACATGTTCTGTCCATCAACAACATGACTGGGAGGCAGTGAGCAGTTTGTCATTTGAGGAAATTAATACTTAAATATCGATGATGACTTTTGTAAAAATGATGTATTTAGCCAAGTAAGGGTCAGTTCAACTAAATCTGAATTAATCTTCTATTCGTACAAGACAAGTTTCCTAGATGACGATTAAATTAAGTTTAAATACATTTTTTATATATATATATATTTTCAAATTTTTTAAATTTGATCTATTTGAGAGAGACAGATATAACTTGCAATTGGTTCCCAGTGATATGTTTTGCATCTTGATGTTTTTTGGACCAATTAAGTTTTAACTCAAATTGAGTTTGATTGTGTTCATTTTAGTCAAGTCCAGTTAAAAGTTATAGTTGAAAATTCCAATAGAGATTGTTCAAATCTTTGGATGTCCGAAACTTACCAACATGCCGACGAGCAGTAGAGCTGGATTGTCGTGCCTGGATTTCAAAAGTTCCAAGATCAGTCTTGGATTCAAACCCACGACCTTCTGGTCGTCATTAGCCGGGTTACTTTACACACTCAACGATTATAAAAGCGATTCGTACGACGGTACAAAAGGCACTGTGGCTTTGAAAAGATAAAGAGTCTATACTGGTGAGATGTATACACTTCTCTGTCAACCCCAGGGGCAATAACACTAAACGTGGCAAATGGCGGCCGTTTGTCTCCATGACGACCTAATGGAGAGCCGCAGACCGTGGGCACTGACAGGTTTATACTGGTAATATTCTGCCATTCCCTTTGACTGCATTAGCGATTTCAACACCCAGACTTTTGAATCTATTTTTTTCTTTTATGAAGGGGCATAAAACGTCAGATCTGGCCGATACATCTCTATACGCGAGCTCTCTAAAGGTCCCCTCTTCCCCGAGTGCAGACAGACATGCCGTGCTCCCTGCGCTGTTCCCACTTCCGATCTCTCTAATGTTTTTCAGTCATAATAAATCTGGCCCTGACTTTCTAAAGCAAACAATGCTGTGGGGACTGAGTCCTCCAATAACACTTTGTCAGTTCCAATCAGGCCTGAAATATGACTCAACTGTCTGTGCCTTCCCCCCCACCCCCTCCCCTGCTCAAAGTCCTCCCATCCACCCCCCCCATTTCCTCTCCCTTGCCCTTTCTCCCTCCGATATCCTTCCCTTATAGGCCCCGGCAATCTCTTACACTTCTTTTCCCCTGACCCATCCGACGGTCCCCTTTTTTCCCAGTGCGGTTATTAATATCTGCAGGCGGCCCGATTACCCTGGTTTGATAAACATACACGACAGACAAGTATGTAGTCAATCCAGGGGGTTTGTTCAATGTCTCGTTCTGAAACCATTGGGCGTTAACTTGCTGCCGCTACAAAGCCGACGTCCTTTAAAGAAGTCTTTCGGGGAGATTTGGGGATCTGGGTGCAGACCGGCTCCCGAAGGCTTTGGATGGGATAAAGAGGTTGAGGGACTCTGCGAGCCGGGCCCATGTTCTGCCATTGATCTCGCTTTTGTGCGTTCATGTCAAAAACGGGAAACGGCTTTACCCAAAATTGTTGCCACAAAGTTGGAAGTGCACTGTTGTCTAAAAATGTCCTGGATTCCAGCTAAACGTCAGATCAGATAACCATCAGCCATCAAAGAAGAAAAGTCTACACATGCATCCAAGAAGCGTTCAAGACGCGCTGAGATCCAGTTGGTCAGACTGCCTCTGGAGGTGGTTCAACATGCTGGATGAAGTGAAATTGCATTAAGTCTCTCCGAGGAGCTTGTGTAATCCTTCCAACTTGCAGCTACATTGGTACGTACGTAGGCCCTGGAAGACGACAGCAACAGCATCTGTCTTCTGTAATAAATGTCAAATATAATGCAAGTGGAGAAAGGAAGTTGTTCTGCAAATTTCAACATGTTCAAGAATCATACAGAAGGTGCAACTTACTGTTGTAGAAGTTATCTGATTTTAAGTTAGTGAGTGCCACCGCTGAATGATCACAGACTCTGAAACTTTAGTCTACATTCCCAATTAATACGCACCAGCGTTGCTACGTGTAATCCCTTTGCTTCGTAACCGTGAAAGCCATCCTCAGACCAGAAGCACATAAATGTGCACGATTTCATAATCCATAAAAGTGATCTGCAAGACTTCTTCTCTATTGGCAAGTAAAAGAAGAAAAGAAAAACTTGGTTGTAAATTTCAAATAGCCGTGAACCCTTCTACCTTTGTGGCTACCGTTGAACAAGTTGACCCCAGTATATTTTTATTTGTTGCGCTCTCTTTTTAAGTGCATTAGCCCCTTGGCCATGCTAATCAGGGGGCTGCCGCCGCCGCCGCGAGCCCAACCCCCTCCGTCCCACACAGAGGCTGAGGGGAAGCCATCAGTGGCGATGCCCGGTCAACCACAGAGCGAGCATGTTCTCTTCACGCATGATTAACACTGTTGAGAACGGGGGGATAGACCACCCCAAAGAGAGACCTGCCCCGACTTCAAAGACTCGCCACTGAGAAAGAGACTCTGTCCCTGCGAGGGCAACCCCCCACCCCCTCCCCACACACACACACACACACACTGCCTTAAAACTTAATATTGCATGGCCTCCACCATCCTGGTAAACACACATGCTTGCACACACACTCATACACGGAAGTGTAAAGAGCGCTGTAGGGCGGGTTTTAACTGGTATTATTGGTGAATGATTGACTGGTGGTGATGGAGTGAAAAACCTGCTCCCTTCTTCTGTCAGCGTCAGTATCTGCTTGTGTCATGCTTTTCCACGGAATAACTCGACTCTACCTTCTGATCAAATGTATTCTTTTGTTTGCCGAACAAGATGTAACTGATAAAAAAAAATCAGCTGTAGCTCGACAAAGAGCAGGAGAACAAGTCGGCGGCCTCTGTGAATATCTGGAAAATCTTTTATCTTGCTACTTGTTACAGTCAAAACAAAAGACACAATGTGTTCTCCTATCTTTGTCTCCTCTACCAAGGAGGTTATGTTTTCACCCCTGTGTCTGTGAACCCATTAGGTGTTGGGGGCGAATCGGAACAAATTGGAAGTTAAATTTTGACATTTTCACAGATTTCCAAGGGAATCATTTATGATTCTTGATTAAATAAATCAGGCATGTTTATGGAACTGATATTTATGAGTGTGTACACGACTTGGTTTCATTTTAAGGAGACGGTCGGGCCTTGGTGGTGAAGGTACAGTATGATGGTCGGATTCACCACGAGGTTTGGGACAGAAATTGAAAATGTAGCACCTTAAAAAAATTTTTTTTTAAAAATGGCGGTATGTGTCATCTGGATGATGATTCCTGGTGGTTTGAAATCTTAAATTTACTGTATCACGTAGAGAACAGGTGAGGAGTGAACGAGTGAGTCCCTTTGGACACAGGAAACAAGTGAGTCACGATAAAGTCTGGTTTCCAATTATCCAGCATGTTTTAACACAAAGATTTTGGAATTGACAATTCGACAATAAGTGTGTTCAATTCTCACTATAACTTGTTCTCAAGCTGTTTTGAGTTTATTGCCTCACACAATTCCAAAATCCCTCAAAACGTCAGCGTCCACAAATCAAGCGGAGAAACTTCCACATCTATAATCACACAAATTCTACCAGGGTGGTGTAGCGACAAGAGGAGAGGTCAACTCGCATTTCCTAGAAAGCTTCAACTAGTGAGGTGTGTGTGTGAGCTGGTGTGTGTGTGTGTGTTCAGCACGAATGTGGAATTTGGCCCGAGGCAAAACGACTGACAGCGTTCCCCCCACATGATGGGAACACAGAGGGAGAGGAAAGGGATTGAAGACGGCAGTTTACACCTTCACCTGACAGAAGAGAATCATCTTTATACAACATCCCTGGTCATATTTGAATAAATCAACAGTACGGGCTTCTGCTTCACGTGGTACGGCGTGTGTGTGTGTGTGTGTGTGTGTGTGTGTGTCGGTTTGTGTTGCCTTCCCCTCCTGTTACGGGCCTCTATCCAAACACAACATCGGTTACTTACGATTTTCTGTTAAGCTTGTGGGATTATTACTGGATGTGCAGGTCAGACGTGTAATACATCACCCAGCGTTTTTTGTCCAGGAGGAAAAAAGGTTTCTACACTGACAAAAGTATGTTTTTTTAAAGTGCGTCTCACTCTGGGAGGTTCCTGTCAACTGGGCCAATGTGTCCGGGTCATTTCTTCTCTGTCAAAACGTCTGCTTTTATGTATATTTGGAGTATTTAGAGTATATTCATATTTGGGTTTTTCAATAACACCCAGCGCAGCACTTTCCCCCTCGCGATCAGCTCTTTTGACACGCAGGCCAGACATTCAAACGCAGGCCAATCAGGTGTGAGCACCCGCAACTTCCTGGATTATGACACCCCGCCCCCCCAGTCCTGGCAGCAGAGGATGGTGCTTACATAACCTCTGACCCCGCTAATGCATTAATTGAGGGGGAAGTATGTGCGGGTCCATTTATTGTGATGGAGAGTGTCGGCAATTGCCCAGTGACCCGAATGTTCTTTTTTTCACCGTCGCCCCCTCGTGCCACCAAGACCCCGACCAAAAAAAAAAAACTGGCTGCCATATTGTGTTGACGTCCTCTACTGTGTGTCAGAAAAGCTGAGACCAATGGTTTTAATGGTTTTAATTTTCTCCTTTTTGGAGTCAATAAATCTAAGTTTTCAGATATTTGTTCAGCAGGTCAATACCAACATTGTGATACTGAATTTGGGCAAATAAATATTTTTAAATGTGCATGTTTTCGTGCCTACAACACACTATTTTGCTAATATTACATTTTTACACATAAACATCCAACATGCACTGATATTTTTAACAAGGGACCCCACTAGGGGCTGAAACTAAAGATTATTTTCCTATTCGATCAATCTGTCGATTATTTTCTCGACTAATCGATTAGTTGTGTTTCCCAAAACTCCAAGATGATGTTTTGTTTTGTCCACACACGAAATAAACCAGAAAATATTCACATCTAAGAAGCTGAAATCATAAAATTTGGACATTTTCTTCATGAAAACTAACCGATTAATCGATTATCAATATGTTTGTCGATTAATTATACAGCCTATTAATAATCGACTAACTGTTGCAGCTGTAGATCCCACAAATGTTAGTTTTTTTTAATTCACCAAAACATATCTGCATCATCACAGAGGTCAAAGGTTCATCTGTTCGTCAGACATTTTCCATTTCATCTCTCAAGTCTAAATTTGAAACGTGACGGTTGTTTCCATTTGGGGTTTTTTGCGGTTCCGCCTGCGCGCGGGGAATGTTTACCAGTTTATGGCGAAGGGGCAGAAAACATGTGTCAATATTGATTATCATAAGCGAATCCCAGAGAGCCCGTCGATCAATTAGCCGCCGGCCTCCTCCTCCTCCTCCTCCTCCTCCTCCTCCTCCGTTCAGACATAGCAACAACAAACGTCCGAGAGAGAGAGAGAGAGAGAGAGAGAGAGAGAGAGAGAGAGAGAGAGAGAGAGAGAGAGAGAGAGAGAGAGGAGGAACTCGGCCTCGTCGATTAATGACAGCTTTATTTTCCTTTGCACGGAAAAAAAAAAAACCCCAACCCACACACGTTAAAGTGCGATAGTACGTAGAAGAAGAAGAAAGTCACGAGGAGGAGGATTATTAGAGAGAGTGTTGTTTATATTAAGAGCTGGCGTCAAACATTTTAACCGCTCGCAGTCACACGCATGTTCTCTACACGGTCACTCAATCCCATTACGAGAGTGGGCCGAGTGGTCCCGCGTGGCCTACTCTTGAGGACAGGCCCCCTGGGAGCCAGAATGCATTAAGATTTTAATGTTCACCCTGGGATCCTTCCAAAAGCCCAGACTTAACCTGTGACTCTGAATGTGTGTGTGTGTGTGTGTGTGTGTGTGTGTGTGTGTGTGTGTGTGTGTGCGTCGAAACTGGGGAGTCCAAATGGAGTCAGGGGGTCGACCGCTGGGGTCAGTAATTGATAGGCCCCCATCTTTTCAATTCCCACCACCCCCCCCCCTCACCCCCCCAAAACTTGGCGCCTTCTGTTGGCCAAAGACAACGGCGCCTGAAATAGCCATCGAAAAGCAAAACACTCCCTCTCCGTCCCGTCTCTTAAACGAGTCAGAAATCAGTCGCTCCGGCAAATCTTGATTTACAAAAAAAGATTGTCGCGGCAGAAACAACAACATCAACAACAGAAAACAGGAAACATAAAACTCTCGGATATGATCTCTGGACTCTGGTTTGTAACAGTCAAAAATGCCAGCGCTAATGATAATAATAATAATAATAATAATTGGTGCCAGTCATTTGTAGCAGTGATATTTTTGGGGACAGTTTTTTTGGGGATTGATTAAGTCGTGTTTTTGTTGGCCCGCACAACTGGTGGGAATTCATGGGGTCACCGATCGTTGTTAATGGATATTTTGGGGGAAATAACAGCATTGTTTTCTTGGCGAGGACACGGAACGGAGGATGTGGAAGTAGAAATAGTTTCTTTAACGTCATAAAACACAATTTAAAACATCAACTGAACCCAAGTTCAATTGTTTAGTTCTACTTAGTTTTAATGACAGAGTTCTCAAGATTAACTCTTGAACAAATCGCGACTAAAACCCCAATGTCACTCCAAAAGATCATGCATTGATGACGCATTCAAGGGTATTTGATTGATATATTTGCCTCCGCCAAGGAGGTTATGTTTTCACCCCCGTCCATTTGTCTGCTGGGCGGTTTGTCACCAGGACGACACAATTTCCACGAAAGGGCGGGACCTGCACCAAGAATGAATTCATAAAATTTTGGCACAGATTCTTCTGACATTTTCCTCCATTGTCCTGGGAGTAATGTATGCAGTCAAGCATGTTGGGGGGACTGAATACGCCTGATATGGTGCGAATCCAAACCAAAATCATTTGAATCTGGATCTAGCAGATTTAAATGTTGTTCCATAAAGGGACAGTTGGAACGAAGCAAAGTTTTGCGACTCTAGTTACAATTTTAGACTCAACCATACACTTCCTACCTCTCTATGTTCAAAACACAGCTTCCTTTCAGTGAGTTGTCAATACAAATTCTGACATTTTTCTGTATCGGTAATATCTCGTACGAAAGCCCGTGTTTTTTCTGGCCCGGCCACACACTCTTGAGTCAGGAGCTTGTAGCCGAGTGCCCGCTGGAGGCCACAGGTATGTCAACACAACTCACTGACCAGCGCTTGTACTCACGCTCTCTCCCCTTTAATCTGCATCTTAATGCGGCTAATAGCTAACATACACATATGTGTGCACATATTTGCACAAACGGCTGCGCGCGCACACACACACATCTTAAACATTCCCACAAGGAAGCCAGCGCTGCCTCAGATGACGACTCACTACGCAACTGCAACTCCGTGTTTGTCTTGGTTTTCGTTAATGCAGGAATTTTCGGGTTTCAGGTTCTCCAGTGTGTTTGGCAAAGTTGCGTTTCATATCATGGTTTCATCTAAACCGCTGGATATTTGTCTCTAATTCAGACATATGGTAAATGGATTCTTCCTAGACTTATCGACCACTCGAATCGCTTGACGGTACAGTTGACAGTCACCCTTCACGCATCTACCGCTTTGTCCATCAGTCATGACTCTTTTGCACCTAAATTAGTGGGAATACGTAGGTCTTTTTAAACGTGGGTCAACTTGCTAAAGGAAGCAGATTCCGATGTGACGAACACGCCCGAAACCAACCAACGCACAACAGGAGAATGATTTCAGATGGCTACTTGAACGGAGGCAGATGGAATTTGAGGAAGAGATGACAAAGAGTTTGCAGAAGTTATCGACAGAGGCGTCAAACTGTTCATCTCGTCAGTCTTCATACTTGGCATGTGTACTGTTAACGGCCCAAGGAAGTGCGGCGTTGAACCAAATGCTCAAATCCATTATCTGTTATTAGTTCGCGGCAGGTGCACTGCACAGAACCAGAGACGGCACAGTGACGAAGCTGTCGGTATCAGCAGTCAACACCACAAGCAAATTAAAAAAATTGGCCCATTCCAAACAGACAGTAAAGAAACACGAAGAGGCTTCAAGTCACCGTGCGTCTCGAAGCACGCGTCCCCCCAAAATCAATCGAGAAAGCCCTAAAAGTCAGAGTCTGTGACTTTTGACAATGGCGGTGGAAGTGCAGTTCATATATCCGACACCGCGGCTACTTCACAACGCAGAGCAGACGGGGAACACACTCCACTGCGCCTCAAAGCCAAGAGGAGCGACTCCCCGAGTATTAGCGGCGAACGCAAATGTGAGCTTTGAGAAATGGACTGGCTTGTGTGTGTGTGTGTGTGTGTGTGTGTGTGTGTGTGCGTGTCTCCGTCTTCTTATTGACTCAAATCCTGACTGAAGGCAGAAATAAAAACTCAGGCCTGTTCGTATATGAAGAGGCGAATTCACTTGCATGTGGTCGAAACTGTGAAATTCAATCAGGAGTCTTGTATTTGCAGAGGAGGAGGAGGAGGAGGAGAAGAAAGAGGAGGGGGGGGGGGCAAATATTTCACCAACCTTAGCAGCTTGGACCGCTTTTCTGTGCGAGTGTGTGGCCGCATTTTCCTCTCGCATGTGGTCTGTTCATATTCTAATCAGTGTGTTTCCTGCTCGCATTGATCAGGGCCCGATAACCGCCGGCCCGACCACGGTGTCTCCTCAGCAGATGCAGGCGACGGATGGAGGGCAGAGAGACCGAAAACCAAACGAGGAAAGTACACGAGTACACAGGATGAGAACATGTAATCTCACGGAAAGAAACATTTGCTCTGTTGCACAAGGTCAGAAGTCTGTGAAAAGGCAGGATGGATATGAGTTGTCACACACATCACTGTGATGTGACTCTTTTATTAAATACCAGGTACAAATCTGAATGATTGCAAAAGATGCAGGTCACTTCCTGCTCGCCGCCTCAGACACACGTTCATTTAGACGATTGTGAATTAGACATCTCGGTAACGGAAGTTGCGCTGAACAGAATATCGCCGTAGTGTTTGTTTCTGTGGAGAGTCAATCGTTAATTCTTCAACTTTTTGTATTTTTTCCCCCGAAAACTGTTAAAAATCTGTAAAACACTGCAAAAAAAATATAACAACCATAACTTTTCAAAATCGCGTGGTCTGTGTTTGACTGTATGCTGCTTATTTTGTATTATTTAAGTGATTTGGTGTTTGTGTTTCTTTGCAGTTTCAGGGAATGAGACACTGAAACCTAAAACTAACACACGTGTTTTGTCAAACTCGTTGTCGTTCGCATCTAGTTTGAACGATTAAGAGTGGAATTCTGAAGCAAAAGAAATATGTTTTTGTTTGTTTTTTTCTCTTGAAAATAGTCAGAGGAGGAAAAAAAGTCTAGAAGAAATTCACTCCTTCATGTCCCACATTTGTCTGTTTCAGAGACAAAAAAACACGAGTCAAACTGAAACAAAGTATATGTTTTGAGTGAAGCAGGAATGCCGGCTTCTTCTGACAAGAGCCCCCCCGTTTTCCCTTCCGCGTGTGATTTTGATCTAAATCTAAACCTGCAGTCTGTGAGAACCGGCCTCTGACACTTGGGACGAAAACGTCTAACGTCTCTCGTCTCACGTCGGAACACAACGTTGCCACGACGATGGGAACAGGAACCTCCTGACAGCCGGAGTCTCGGAAGAAAAGAAAAATAGAAAGTCGAAAAAGCTTTGGCTCTTATCTGTTCAGCTGCTCGCTGCTGTGGGGCTTCATATATATATATATATATACACATACTTATATATATGTATATGTACGTATGTTCATGTGAAGCCATTACATGGGGCGCAGCGACGCTAACATCTCTGCTGCAGCAGAACGACTGACTGTGTAATACTCGACACCTCTTCCTGTTTCCTATTGATTTCAATCAGTTTGGGCCCAACATGTGTCCCACACACGTCCACAATCACATCTGCACCGTGCACACACAAACCCACACACGGCTACATGCTTCTTTATTTTCATTTGAAAGCATATTCGATGCACATATTCGCCCCCGGCCGGCACAGTGCACGCTCACAGCTTCTGCTGCACACTGTGTGTAATTAAATGAAACCAAGCAGTTTTTGCGGATTTGTATAAGAAAGGACAGTAGAATGCGACCTGCACCTTTTACTGTAAATGTTTTTGTAGTTTGTCAATTTAAAATGTTCCTATAAACGGTGCTATAACTTTTTAGAAGCAGACGTGACTTCAACGAGAGCCCATTTTAATACCACCTGTGCACCAGGTGTTTCCATGCAAACTTTACAAAATATGATTAGTGTTTGATGATATTAATAATATAATTCTGTGCTTCCTGCAATTCCAAAAGTAGCTGATTGACTGTGGCAGGGAAATTGTGCATTTCCACAAAACCTTAAGACATTCACACATTTAACGTATCGCTTTATACTGCGAATGAAAATAAATGTAAAGTGTGTTTACAATTGCATTCTTTTTCAAAGGGTTTGTACTTTAACGTCTTCTTCTTCGTATTCTGGGCTCACCTTCAATATTCCATTTTCCCTTTCAAGTGCAGTCACCTATTTCCTATCTTGGAAAAAATAGATTTTCCACATCTGTAAAGTTTATTTCTGTAACTTTGTTGGTTTCCCCCCTCGGCGAGTCAGGTGGAGGGGAAGGGAAGTCATTACAGCTTAGTCCTCCAGCCTGCCTCCGTCTGCACACGCAGCCAGGAGAAAAGTACAGAATGTCGACAGCTATCTCTCACATTTCATCAGGACGCCCGTCTTCTCTGGAGACTCCATTTGTGTAGTAAACATCTTAAAAAGGTTCCCTCGGCTCCCTTCTCCTTTTCTTCTCCCGCTGTTTTATTTATTTATTCTTCCTCTCTCTCTTTCTTTTCTTCATAAGATTCCGTCCGTCTTATTTTTTAAACTGCTTGACTCCGAAAAATACAGATATCACAGTTAGGGGCCCCATGAGTTTTTTGAAAAATGAGCATATTACTTCCTACATCTCCCCTTTCCCTTATTTTTTTTTTTTTTTTTTTTTTGTCACAATAAATATTTCCATTTATATGCAAATTATTATCTACTGACCAAGAATGGATAAAAACTCTGTCTTGTTTTCATTGTGGCGCGCGTGGAGCATGTGGGTGTGAAGGCGCGGGGAAGTGTCGGGGAGCAGCTCCTCATTTAAAGAGTAAATAATCTCCCATTGCATTCTATTATTTATACCCCTGGCTTGAAAGCGACTGTATTAACTTATAAGTTATAAGTAGTTAGAAGTTACTTACTTTAAACTGGGGGGGGCGGATGGCGGGGAGGGGGGAGCGGAGAGACGACGCTCTGCTTAGCTGACTTCCCCCTAAATTGCTGACATAATTACATGAATGTAATTTTTTTTTTTATGACTCAGAAAAAAATCTCGGCATTTTCACTGAAGCAGATAATTAGACTCGGAATAAAGCAGGGGCGGAATAATTAATACATCAAAACTAGATGAACTTTTTCTAATTATTTTTATTTAATCTCCATTCTAATTATTGTTCTAGTCGGCTGGGCGAGATTGCCTTTTCTCATTCAGGGTGTGAAATGCACCCGTTAGCGCTCAATCCTCGCCCAGTGAAATATCAACTGAGCGTGGAGGGAGACGGGGGGAGAATCACAGGGTGCTGCCGCCGCTCGCTCGCTCTCTTCCTCCTCCTCCTCCTCCTCCTCGCGCTGATTGAACTGTAATTTAAATTTCTCCATTGCCAACAAACAATTTACATACACCTGCCACACTCTCATTTATTTATTTCCTCCAACTCCTCCGCCGCCACCTTCACCCTCTCCAAATGTATGGCAATCAATATTTCTCCAGCTTTAAATGAGTTTGTTAATTAGTCTAATGTGGTTTGGATAGAGGTTGTGTTCCCCCCCCATCCTCTCCTCCTCTCCTCCCTATCGCTGCCTTCAGGAGGAATGTTTGCGTACGGAAAGAAAAATAATACTAATAAAATAACCCAAAGGGGAAATAAACGTGGGCGTATCGGTGGAAAAAAGAAGTTGCTGACCACAGAGTTAAATGTTCCCCCACTTATCTCTGGTGTCACTCTACCGAGAAGCCGCCTTTCTGAAAAGGAGTCGCACATCTGATAAGCGGAGGCGCAGTTTAAATGCTGATGTAAACATAATTAACAGTGTGTGTGTGTGTGTGTGTGTGTGTGTGTGTGTGTGTGTGTGTGTGCGCGGCTCACAGGTAAACAGAAATTCAGATGAGGTCGAGGATATTAGCAGTTAAAAGTAAATTCCGAGCACTCGCATGCCTCCGTACTTTGGCGGAGGGGGAAAAATTAGCTTCAGACATCAATATTCACACTTCCACAGAAGACTTCTCCACATAATAACTCTCCCTGCACTTCTTTCTCCCCGAGACACCTCGGTGAACGTGGGCCCATTCGTGCAAGCGGCGTCACATTTCTCTTTATACGTGTGCAGACGTTCGGCACTGGATCTGAATCTGATGCTCGGATTGCATAAAGAGACACGGAGGAGGAGGAGGAGGAGGAAGGAAAGGGGAGAGATTAGGAACTAATGCAAGTCAGCTAAATAAAATATTAAAAGAGGGGGGGAATAAAAATCATCACAAGCATGAAATTAAAATAATTCTTGCTCTCCCTCTATATCCACATTTCCTATTACAGCCTCTGTGTGTTCACTAGATTAAAATTGACGCTTGATTAATACACAAAACAAGATCAGATTTAATTAACATCAGATTTAATTGAGGCCCCACAATTCCCCCCTTTTTTCCACACTCGCGGTTCAGATAGAGACGATCGCGAGCCGCCGTAATTAAACTGTTGTAAATCTACCAGTGCCTTTCAAAAATAATAAAATAAAAAAAAACAGATTGATGTGCAGAAACAAATATATTAAAAAGTTATTATTATTCCCCTTTTTTATGACGATTATACATTTCAACAGCGAAATAATTTGTGCGGGATAATTTAATTAAAGAGATAATGATGATTGAATAAAGAGCAGAAATTCCTCTGTGTTTTTTTTGACCCTGTTTGAATAGATTCGATGACTGCGGGAGGTTTAATTTGATTCTACCAAACATCTATTTGTGAATAATCCAGACAAACCTTTAATCTAGATTAAGAGCCATCAAGAAAAGGCGCTTCTCAAATCCTGTGTAATGAAATCATATTTGCTCACACGCTCTATTTACACGGCGCCACGCAGAGAAGCTGAAACAGACACTTTTTACACTTGCTGTGATTTTTCTTCTCTTTCCACGAGTCGCCTCAGGACGGGCGCCTCTCCGAGCGGACCGGGTTCTCCACTCGTGTCAGATTGTGACGGCGTCAGTGTTTTGGTTTTCATGCTCATCGTTTCACTGAGGCGAGGCCCTGCACTTTTCTTGTGTCTCGCCCAGAGTTTGATATTCTGCCCTGCGTTCTAGTTGGAGTATCATGATCAGGACTAGATAGCGCTGCCGTTATCTCCGTGTTGTATTATTTCTATGGGGCCAATATTTTGGGGGGGGTTTTTATCAATGTAATCTGGAGTATCTGATAGGTGTGTGTGTGTGTGTGTAAGTGTGTGTGTTTACACCCCTGCTCTGGATGTACAAGGCAGGATTGGAGGGAAGCCAGAGCTCCTCAGGTCCTCCAATAAGTACGTAGTGCCACCATGTGTCTGGTGGTGGAACTGCAGGCGGGTGGTGGTGTGCAGAAAAAAGCACTGATGGAGCTGCATGTTCAGATCTGTGCATGTGTGTGTGTGAGTGTGTGCAAGTTTGTTTGCGTGTTTGTCGTCGCCGCCGAGCCGCACGTACGTACGTAGGTACGTGTCGTCCTGAGCGGTTTTTTTTCGCTGACGACGGAGGAATGTGAGACGAGCAGACAAAACAACGTCTCTTATCCCCTCGATGTGAAGGAGACCTCGGAGGATGTGGGCCGAGATCTTAGGCGCAGATGAAAGATGGCTCTTCACTCGCTTGCGGGAAAAAAAAATGGTTTAAAAAGATTATAAATTAATAAAATATCAGGCGAGGATGAAAGTTTAATGTGGAGGATGTTGAAGATGCAGGTGAAATGTGAAGTTTGGCCATGAGTGTGTGTGTGTGTGTGTGTGTGTGTGTGCGTGCGTGCGTGCGTGTGTGCGTGCGTGCGTGTGTGTGTGCGTGCGTGTGTGTGTGTGATGTGCGCCCTGGCGGGGCGAGCTACCTCCTGGCGCCATGGGGATGAGGGCGTCACGCTTGGGCGGACGTTACCTGTGCGGGCGCCCTGTGTGGCTCTTTAATGAATCAGCTTTTTTGTTTTCCGATTTTCCCCCTCCACACAGGCACCGACACCCGGAGAAGACGAAAGGGAGGAAGGAAGGGAAGGGAGGTGGGCGGCGGCCAGCCACACCTCGCCGTTGCACCCCTCACCTGGAGATGACCCCGGACAGGACGGTGTTGTTTCTAACCGGTCGGTTTATCTCCATGGCGATGAAGCCGTGTGTGTGTGTGTGTGCGCGTGTGTGTGTGTGTGTGTGTGTGTGTGTGCGTGTGCCACGGTGCGGCTATGGAATGAAAACAGGTTGGCGGGGCGACCAGACAGACAGGAGTCGAGGATGTAACGTAACACACACACACCCCGACCTGCTGAGTGGCCCGAGCCAGTGGCCTGCATCACTGCCCCCCAGAAAGTCTGAATTAAAAAAAAGAAAAAATCCCTGCTCAGATCCTCTCACTCTGCTCCGCCTCATTCACATGTGAAAACTAAAGCTTTATCACCCCGGTGACCCCATCAAATAACACAGAAACATTATTTCCTTAAGTCAACTTCTGAGTCATGCAATAATCAGATTGTGTCTAAAATTTTGTTGATATTTAGTTGATAAAGTTGTTGTTCTAAAAAGTCTTTACATGAAGAGAAGCTGATATTTATTGCATTTATGTTAAAAAATGTCACAAAATAAGTTTGTTTTCTCAATTTAAGTTCAATACACTTGGTTGCATTTGTGTTTTCATTATATTTATGGTCATTTATAATAAAGTTTATGGTTACACTATAAAATATGAAGCCTCAGTTACATTTCTTTGTCAATAAGGTTTAATAACGGAATCTTAGGATATATGTATATGTAAAGGATAAAGAAATCCTTATGAATCCTTATGGATCAGACTTTCCTTCGAAGTAAAAATAGCTGGTTTCTATACTACGGTATAGAAACCAGTAGATTCAATGAAGACGTATTATTAGCATGTAAGTATTTAAAGTAAAAGTACTCTGGCTGCGTTCAGACTTACATTTATTACTTTATTTGATAATTATCACTATGTTATACCTAGTCGAGGCCTTTAAATAGATTATGTACATTATGTACAAGCCGTTCATGAATCATAACTGTAGCTGTAAACAAAATGCAGAGTAAGAAAAAAAAAAAAGTTAAATCTTTCAATCTCGAATTTGGTGGAATAAAAAGTGTCAAAAAATGGAAAAACGTCAAGTAAATCAAAATGTGTTAATGTTCAGTGCAACATACTTCTAGTATTAGATGACGGTTAAGGTTATTGCCAATCCTTGATCTATATTTACATGAAAACACACCCGGTAACAGTAAAACTGACTCAGACATGGACGGTTAACGGTTTGGTTTTTTTAAACAGTTCCTCATAAATTTAGGGTTGGACGTGTTCTCGTAACTCACCTGTGCTAACCACACCCCTAAAACACACACACACACACACACACCTCGGGACACAGAGTCGTCCCGTGTGTTGACACAGGAGCAGCGCTCAGCTGGAACACTCGACTACTCCAGGCATGTGCTACGCTCAAGTGTTGGGGCCATTGTGCGCTGGAGTGCGGCTGTTGTTCCACTGACTAATGTCGGAATGACACGAGCCAAGTGGGCTTAACTTGAAGTATAGACCGAGTTCGCTGAACGCTCGCACACTTGGCAGCCGGAGCGCGGCGGCGACAACGGCGGCGGAATTCATCACGGCTGAATCGAGCAGGAGGAGAAAACAAATAGATTGAATTGGAGCGAGGCCTTCATCCTCCACCACCATCATCATCATCTTGTCTCTGCCGCATCGTCCGCAGGCCCCTATCCCCGCCGCCCTAAACCGCCAGTTCAATTACCCATCATGCCCTTGACCTTGGAGGGTCAGCTTGCTTTGGAGGATGAAGCCTTAGATGTCCAGGGAGAGAAATAGAAAGTGAAAGAGAACGGGGGGAGGGAGTGCGGTGGAAAGAGGGATTGAGAGTTAGAAGGGGTGAGGTGCAGAGATGGATTGTGGGTAAGGGCGAGAGACGGAGCGAGATGGAGGGCGAGGGATAGTGTGTGTGTGTGTGTGAGAGGGAGGGAGGGAGGGAGGGAGGTGGGGGAGAGGCCTCAGCCCTGCTCTCTCTTATCTCTTCAGCTTGGTGGAGTTTTAAATTATTCATTCCCTGCTGCTCCCGCCGACTTACACATCTCCATCACACGGCTGCCCGCATCCGCCCGGGGAGCAGGCGGTCGCCACGGCAACCTTATCGCAGATCGCAGATTTCGGCTCCAGAAATGAAATAAAAGAGGAAATTGGCTGTATTAGCATAAGAGGAGTCAGCCCGGAGTTGAATACACACATCACCACCACCGCCGCCTCCCCCCCTCCACCCCATCCTCCCTCCGCCGCCCCCCAAAAGCTCACAGCAACACCCCCGCCCCTGCCTCCTCGCCTTATCAGCACAGTCTGATCGCTGCTTTCCCTTTCTATATTTTTTTTCTTTTTCTAATTCCACTCTCCCTCACCCTCCACCGCCAACTCGCCCGCCCCCCCGTACCTCTCCCTCCGCCGTCGCTCTTTGTTCCTCCATGCGCTCGGAGAAGAATGGGGGGGTGAGCGGGGGGAGAAAAAAAATGTGGTCGCCGTGACCTCTGACCTTTTGCGGCGCTGGGTAAACAATAAGCAATAACCTGGGAGATGTGACTGTGGCAGCGGCGCGCCTACTGACTGACAGCACACTTTATTTCCTGTCCAATAGAACCTTTTTTCCCCCTCCTCATCGTTTCATTATTGTTGTGTGTCCCCCCCTCCCTCCCCTCCCTCCCTGTCCATCTTTTAATCTTGGTCCAGTCCGCTGGGATCTACCATTCTCAGTTTTGGTGTCGGACTGTGACCTTAGAAAAAGAAACGTCTGAGAGATTTGTTTGGCTTTCAGGTGAATGGATGTAACTTCCAGGCCTCGCCAGAGTCATCACTCTTTGCAAAAAAAGAAGAGAAGAAGAAGGCCCAGGTCCCCATTTACATCCTCCGTCAATACATAATCTCCTACAGCCATCAGCAGTCCTCCATCACCGTGACGCCACAAAGGCCGGGGCACAAAGCGAACTCTTTAGGAGACACCCATAAATGTGTTTGGGCCTATTCTGCTGCCACTTAACCGCTCGGTAACAAGCCGCCGCCACCAGCCTCCACTCCCTCCTCTCCTGCCCACTCCCACCCTCCCTCCTTCCCCTAATTGAAGTTAAACAGCTGAGAAATCGCGACCATGTTCCCCCCCAGATGGTTATAAATGTCAACATACGCTCCCCGTTAGATTGACACTTCCCTGGGGAAGAGCGTCTGCAAGTGTGTGTTTGTTATGGTAATCGTCTTCCTCTCTCTCACACATTTTCTGCAAATCAAACTAGCAGGGGAGGGGAGGGGGGGGGGGGGGCATCCATTCCAATAAGGGGACAATAACGCCCACCGCAGTCGCCGGGGGCCTTCTCTATTATCACCACCATCATTATGGCAACTTAGTTAAATCTTATTCTTAAAGATGGCTGTGTTTTCTGTAGATCTCCGATGCAGCATGACTGAATCGATGAGGGATTAGCTGCAGCGTCTACTTTGTTCACTCACTCCGGCAGCCTCCCACTCCCACTTTCTGACATTCTTCTTTTTCCCTTTTGTTGATCAGAGCATGCGGCTCCTTCAAAAAAAAAGAAAACCTCCCAGTTTAATCAGATGTTGCAGGGGTTTTTTGGGGGCCGGGATCCGATCCGACGTGGGTTTGACCTTTCTATCAAATCCCATTACGGAATGAATTCACAACTGGTGTCAAAAGTTTGAAGTGCCACTTTGCAGAGAATGTAAAAAGGCGACGCCGAACACTGTTACTTTTCGTGACGTTCCTCAAGGTAAAAAATCCGGAATAATACTGTAAATTGTGGCCATCAATTTCTATTGTTTCCGCTTTAAGATACATCGATGGTTGGTAGATGAATCCAATCTTAATCCGGAGTCCGACAATGAAGACAAATCAAAACTTTATCATCATTGACCTTTTGCACAAAACGTTTACATGCTTTTGTTATTTTACTCTTTGCAATTTCCTTCATTAAGTTTTGATGGTTAAATCAATCCGACGATGACATTAAACTAATCTTACTGATTGAAATACAGATAATCTTTGTGTCTGAGGTATAAGAAGCAAACACTCTGAGATGACGTACAGTAAGTAATGGACTCTTCTCCTCGTCTGTTAAATTCTGATATAAAAGAGCTCATTGTGTTCCATTACTATACACGTTCATGAATACTTGTGATCTAAGTGCTTCCGTCTTTTGGTTTTTTTAAACTGTATATGAACCATTATATCAGAAGTGGTCTTGCAGCCAGACTAATAAGCGGCCAAAAATGGCAAACCATTAGTGTCCTATGGGACGACGTGATATAATCAGATACACAGGAGTCTAATCTGATGCACTTCGCCCACTCAGCAGAGACAACACTGCCATAAGACTGTGGAGGAAGAGGATGGGGAAGAAGCTTCATCACACTCAGACCAATCCGCCTCCAGTGTCTCCGAGACGAGCCAAAGCGAACAGGAAGAGCTCGACCGTGTTGCTCGAGGCGCCTAAGTTCGAAATACAGTTATCGTACAAGAACAACAAAAAACTACTGTAGACATCATCTAACAATCATATTCTCCTTTTCCCATGACACAATCCAAATCTGGTCTCTATTCTCTCTCTCCTCCCCTTTTGTTCATCCATTCATCTGTTGCATCACAATCGCCGTAATATTGGAACAATCCAGATTTGCTTCTCCGGGCGTTATCTCCTGAAAGGCTTCTTTCTCCTTTTTTTTCGTCCCCCCACTCCGAAGCGGCGTCGGGGCTCCATTTATTCCCCAAGCTCTTAATCTGTTTTAAGTGGTGAATACTTTGGAACAGTGAAGCAAAAGGCCCCTTAACACGAAGACAGCCCAGGCATCCTGTGCCATGCCGCTATCCTTGGTGGTCTTCTAAAGCTCTCCCCCTGTTCTCTCTCCGTGGGATTGTGCCTGGGTTTTTGGTTGGAGGCTCATCGCAGCCTACATTTGATTTCACATGGGCTATAGAGACACTTAGCGCCTGTGGCTCTGTCCCGCCCACACACAGTCTGCCGAGGAAGAGCCGCACCGCTCACAATCCCCGTGTGTAGGTTCGCCGAGAAGCGCCCGTAGTGATGACAGTGTGTGCCTGTGCGCGGCGAGTGTGTGTTTGCGGCCGCTTGTAAAGTGTGCGTGTGCGAGTTTTCACGCCAAGACCACACAACCCGTACGTTGTCGCACACAGAAACACACGGGGTGTCAGCGACTGGGTTGGCAACAGGAAGTGACAGGGTGAGACGGGAGACAAATGATGATCCCCTCACCGTCCTAAAACGGATCGGTGCTGCACCGCCACCGTCAGCCGCCCCGCTCCGGTCCAACCCATCCGTCCCACGCTTGTCCATGCTCCCTGGCCCTGAGCAGATAACCACAGCGGGGCCCACATCTGGGACGGGGAACGAATCTCAAGGTGGTGCGTCCCTGAAAAACGGCGACGCTCCGGTCAAGGGGAGTGTGGGGGCGCAAAATGGGCTGAAATACCCCAGTCGGTTTGTGGGTAGAGGCGTCACACTCTGTTCAGGCCCTCGGGGTTGGGAGGCATAAGGGGGGACTGCTGTCTTTCCTTGTACGTCTCGGACGCCGTTGGTCACACTGGATTTTCCCAGAGCAGGCTTGCGGAGCGGTGCACGGTCCCACACCATGTTAAAGACTGTGGGACGGCAGCCATTTGTAGGTCCTGTTTGGACAGGCGACAGCGAGCGGTGGGCTGCTGATATAGACATTGGAACAAAGGGGATTGAGACAAGTGTCGACAACAACAACAACAACTGGGGCCCGGCCTGTGTTTGATTTGATGTAGTTTGCTCCGAGCCAAAGCAGCTGCTTTTCTATTTTTTACAGCAACGATGAACAAAGACCAGCAGAGATGTCAGATGGAAAGTTTCTCTGGAGAGAAAAAAAACTGTATAACTTTGAATCAGACATATTTTAAGAATCCAAACCAAGTGTAAGATTTTCCTGCAAAGATAGAACATGTAGATTCTTAAAAGTTAAGACCGTCTAACCAAGACTCTGAAAGGTGAAGGACAATGTTCATACTAGAAGCCTTTCTAAACGAAACTCATCCCAACAGGGATGAACGTGAACAAATGTGAGAGTTTGTGTCCGATGTTTGAATAAATAAAGTGATTAAACTCTTCAGTATCATCCTCTTCCATACTTCAATCAAAGTCCTGCCACCGCGCTAGTTGAAACTGTCGTGAACCGCAACTGTGCAAGATCGGCAACCAGGTTTGGTCACAGTTTTTCTTGGGGAAAGATTTGCATCACACAACCGCCATCTTTGTTGTTACGTTGTATTTTTAATTAGGTATTCTCCTCCCCTATAATGTATCTGATAAAGTTAATCGGTGAACTGACACAATCAAGGGCCTCAAGAACTGGGCTGATTAGATAAAAGCAATGATAGAGAGGATACAGGATACTCATGAATATGAATAACATGCGGTATTTGCTTGAATGTGCTTGTGTAATGTGTTAGTGTGAGTTTGTGTGTGTGGGTTAGCCCCTGGGTTTTGTCGTCAACAGGCGAGCTGGGCCCATAAATCGTGGCGCTATCAGTGGTCCGGTCTCGGCCACCCTTGTGTTCTTTTATTGAATGTTATTGTAGCTGGACGGCCCCTTGGTAGATATTTCCTGGTCAGAAATCAAGATGAAAGCCGAGGGTTTGGGGGGGGGGGGAGAAGAGAGGAGGAGGATGTGAAGGAAACAATGACTGATGGACATTGGAGGAGAGGGGATAGAAGAGGGGATAAGAGTCGGAGTGGGCGGCCGCTGGCGCCACTTTAAAGCTCCGGCAAAAGAGTGAGCGGTGATGTTTGGACTTAGAAGTGAAAAGTGGGGTTGTGAGGAGAGATGTATCGTGGATTTAGGATCATCCTATGACGAAGGATGGAGACAATCTCACTATCGTTGTCTGCGATTGGTCAGAGGAGGGTGGTTGTTTTGTGCTTCTTGGACGGTGTAGGAGTTGGGAAAACACAACAGAGATCAAAATATCACAACTTCTACAAGTTCCCCCTCCACCACGGGGGAAATTACAGAACTTATTATGGAGCGATGTGATTGTGTTCAAAGTCTGTGACAGAAGTGAGAATTCTGGGGGTGGATTTTGATTTGGGAATCACAGATTAACTCGCCTCTGATGTTTTGGACACTTTTTGGAAAAAGTTTTGTGGGTTGTTATGCTTCCGTTTTTTTCTCGTGAGAAGATTATTTTTTTTTAATGATTTTAACCCCAGGTTAAAGATAATCAGATCAATCAAATCAAGTTTTCAAATCCAAATGAATATTGTTCAAATGTCAGCAGCCTAATTTGTCTCATTCACAATGTAAACAGAGGCGAACAGAGTTTCCTGGGTCCAAAAAATTCCAGGTACTTTTTTTATTTGAAACGCGGCTTAAATTGACCTTAATGAGTAAAATCTTTTCAAAGTTCACTTGCAGTACTTGGAAGTGGCGGCAAAAGGAAATCCAGATTTCTTGCGAATCGTCTAACCTGGAAGTAAACTGGTAGAAAAGAGGGAGGGTGATAATAAAAGTAAAATTTAGAAAGATTCTTCATTTTTCTTGTGAACCGTCTGAATCCCGTCTGATCCACTCTTTCAAGGCCTCTGTAGCTAAATCTCAGTTAGCGGACCCTCGCCACCTTTCCGTACGAACGGGATGTAAGACATTTGTTGTGAGCCCGGGTGCATCTCCACGTAGGCGTGATTTGTTGGACTTCCCTGCGGCCCCTCTCTCCCTCTTTGCCTTTAATTGCTGTGGGGATCACGGGGCGGCAGGAACAGAATGGACTCCAGAGATTGTGGTTCCACCGCTGCTTCCCAAACTGGCTTTCCTCCCCATGCGCTCCGCCTCGCCAAGCGGTCCCAAATTCCCCCCATTTGCCACCCTCTCACCCCACACCTCGCCTGGGTAATGGCATGAAAAACAAGCGCCTCTCTCCAAGAGATAGACACTCGTGCTTTCCGAGGAGGAGGCTGAGTCGACTCCGACGCTCTTTAGCGGGGAGTTGTAAAGCGTGGAGTGAAAAGCCCGTGCACACATCATCAATCGACACCCACGTTTGTTCTTCTTCTTACTTTTCCACTTGTATCGACACCTTTCCATTTACCTCATCTCTTCTCTTGTCTCATCTTTCCACTCACTTCTCTTCCTCTCCACTAAATTAGCGAGCCGTCCATTCTACTGGCCATTCTCGTTCCTTTAGGCCAAAAAATGGGAAAATAATTCTGATGGTTGTTTTTCCTTTCCTTTCCACACAGCTTCCATTCCTACCCACGGAATTCCTTCTTTTCTTTCTACCAACTTCCCTTTCCTTTTGTCACTTTCCTTTGCTTTCCCCCGCCAACTGCTTCCGTTCGTCTCCTCTCCTTTGCGCCGGCTTCCTTCCTTCACTCCTCTCTCTCCTAATCTCAGCCGAGCTCTGGGAGCAGATAAGGCTTATTTAGTGTTTGGAGTTTTCCCCCCTCCGTCGTACTGGCACTAGAACATCTCCTACCAGGCCAAGGTAGATGAGAACAGCAGATACATAGCAGGAAGCTTTTTGTGTATGGAGGATTTGATCTCACCCTGATCCCACACACACACACTATTACTCTGAGTCACACACACTCGTAGTAGACACACACATATACCTTTTGGCCCACGGGTCCGGCAGAGTCTTCACTATTCATTACAGAACTGATCAATACGACGCCGGCTGCCTTTTGCCTGAATTTATTCTCGTGTTGATTCTCGTTTTTGATCAGATTCCCCAAAAGGGATTGTTCCACGTTATTCTTATAGGATCATCAGACTAATGGAGTAAGAGCAGGGGTTTTTTTTAATTCCCACAAGAAGGAAACATTGGGGAAAGTTGCTGAATACTAGAAATTAGAAAGTGGCATATTTCATGCTTATGCATCTTCATGTTATCATGTTTTTCTGCACATCACTGGTAACAGATTGCACATACTTGCACTACTTTATGTACATTCCTTATTCTTGTATAGTTTTGTAGTTCTAACATTTGTACCTGATATTTTTCATATTTTGTTTGATACCTGCTGCTGTAACACCGGAATTTCCCATTTTGGGATCAATAAAGTACATATCTATCCATCTATTGCTGGACAATATTGCATATTATAGAATCAACACAGTTCCCACTTCCAGACACTAGTTTTGGTTTTGGCAACAGTCAACATATTTCGACATTTTACTGTATGAAACACTTCTGAGATACTTTGTTTGTTTGACATTATTATTTTAAAGTATTTCATATGACTTTCATCTGTGTTCTATAAAAAGATAAGGCCAAAACAATGTGAAACTTCACCTTCCAAACAAGTCCAAAATTGTTTGGACTTTATCCCCCCAAAAAATGTGTAGACTGTTGTTCTCAGTCTTTAGGAACCACTTTCTGTATAATGCTGAACTGGCTCCGTCCAGGTCTGAGACGCTCAAAGAGGAGTGAAACAGCAGCTGCTCTGGTTACTGTGATTAGCGCCGTGTTTTAGTGATTTGGCAAGATGCTCCGGTGATAAACAAGTGATTATGTACATGATCCACTGCAGCAGCAGCAGCCCTCCCCTCTGTCCTCTTCCCCTCGCCTCCCCAAAAAACCAACATGTTGGATCTGTACACGTCTCTGATCCGACGCCGAGATCCAGCGCAGGCTCCGGAGCCGGGCTACCTCGGGGAGGTCTACAACGGGATAAGCGTTTAAAAACCTGCTAATCTCGCCCCAATCGCTATCACGCGAAGATAACCGTCTGCTCGGGCGGCGATCAGCGCTGGAGATTACGGATGTGATCTGCATCCGATCACTCCTCCTGGTGATACAGTATCAGATGGGATGTTCTGAAATAGATTTTTGGGAAGTTCCGCTCCAAAATTGGAATTATCCGGCGTGCGTAAACGTCATCTCATGGAGACAAAAAACTATGACAATACTAACATTGTTACCAAAGAGTTCGCATCCTACGGTGGCTGCATTTGAAGGACTAGAGGTGTGTACTACCGGGGATCCAATGGGTGGACACTTCTTCCAGGCGAACCCGTCCCAGATGATTCAGGTGTGATAATGGAGGAGGTGTCGCGTGAGACCGGAGACTATTCTCTCGTCAACAAACCGCGGAAAAGGCCACTAGTTTCTCTGCCTTTTCATTCACCTGAATGACCATTTCAAGCACATTTGTGGGTCAAAGGTCTTAGAGACTGTTATAAGTATGACTTTGCAGTCGGCTAAAAAAGAATACATCTGCGTTATCGTCTTTTGCGTTTTGAGCAGAATTTGTTGTAGAGTAATCCGTCGTACCAGTTGTCCATCGCCTTTTGTTTTGTACATCAACACATGACCTGACACACACACGAGACCTGTGGCTTTGCTCAGTGCTTCCACATTAATCTACATCTGTCACACGACAAGAATCTTGAATCTGTTCGGGATCGTGAAGGGAAACTGGAGGAGCCTCGAGTTTATTAAAGCGAGACGGTGAATTTTAAATGTAGAAAAGACATTTTCACAGCACACGGAACAAAAATCCATGATATTTTTTAAATAAAGCATGAATCGGGGGCTTTTCCTTCAACACGTCAGAGGTAAACGACATCGGTGTGATGTAATTTACTTTGGTCTATGCTGTGATTTCTGCCACAAAGGCCTCACGTCAGGTGGAGAAATGGATTTCAGCTCTTGTTTTTCTTCCCGATTCACTCATTTTCTCGAGGGGGCCTCGTCTCGCTGCACCGCCGCTCTGATCCGTGCAGATACAGGCTCCTTGTTTCGGTTTTGGGCCCTCGGCCGAGCGTCAACCAAGCGAACGGCCCTTTTTTCTCATCTTTGTACCCGAGCGTGGCGTCAACCGCAGCACAGACTAAACACCACATCCAAATAAAGGTGATCCACATCAAAGACGCCACTACTGCTATCATCTCTGTTCTCCGCCATCGCTCCTTCTTCACCAACCCCCGGCTTCATCCAACTGTTTCTTCGTCCTCTCCCTGACCTTGTGCGGCTCGTTTTTTTACCCGCCTGTTATCAACGGCCATGACCGTCGCCCCCCTCCCCTTCTTCATCTTCTTTCTCTTTACTCATCCCCCCTTTTTCACTCAGTGTGTGGGCTGCTGCTCGACAGGAGGTCGTCCACAGGTAACTCGCCAGAGCAGGAGGGAAAAAGTAGAAGAGAGGGAGAATGGGATTAGGGTGGGGTTTGTGTGGCGGTGGTGGGGAGTCTAACAACACCACCACCACCACCATCATCATCATCATCATCATCGCAGCCTTAATCAAACCCCGGTTACATCTCCAACCAGCCTTGAATGTTTGCCGCTGGTAATAATGTGCACCTTCTGTCTAATTTGGCCATTATTCAGGCCTGTCAGGCCGCAATTATTTAGAGCTTATCTCGCTCGCACACAAGATGACGCGTTTGTCACGCTCCTGCGGTGCGGCGCGCACACACACACACACACACACACACACACACACACACACACACACACACACACACACACACACACACACACACACACACACACACACACACACACACACACACACACACACACACACACACACACACACACACACACACACACACAGGCTTTAGAAATTCCATTGATGACTGCTTGCGATAGGACACACACCTCCCCTCCCTCGCTCCTTCACCCTCATCATTACTGCATTGATTACCTTGGTTGGCTTATCATCTGCACATATTCAATCTCATCAGGAGCAGAGAAGCCACACACACGTGCACACACACACTCCATATTGTTTACGCGCAGATAGAGATTGTATTGTTGTCGTCGGTGTTTGTTTGTTCTATTGGCTGATTTGTGTTCAGTAATGTCATCTCTCCCCCCCCTCTGGACTCTGGGCGCCAAAGAGAAAAGAAACACAATCTCCCTCCCGTACAGATTGGCTGAGAATAGGATGCGTGGTATTGGGTTTCTATGATCTTTTTATGTGAGCCCCCCGTAATTTGATGCCGCCGCCGCCGCAAAAAAAAGGGTTTAGCGGAACAAATGCAGAAAAGCGTTGTCGAATTATATCATAAATTAGTGATCAGGAGGAGGCGACGGAGCGAGAGGAGACGCCAGATATGTATGTATTTACTGCACTGATTGGGTTACACTTGCCAGAACAAGAGCAATGTTCCACATGGTGTTGTTTTGTTTTCACAATTTCGTCATTTCGGAGAACAATACCCAGCCATGTAATATACATTAAAAGTTGGAGTAATGATGTTTTTCTTGTCCATTTGCAATTCTTATCTAACTGGAGGAAAAGGCGACGTGTGGGGGGGTTTTTTCGGAGAGAGAGGGGATGAGGAAATGAGGCGCTGGACTACGCTATAGCCATCAGATAGCGCGCCTCCTTAATTCTCTCATCCCCTGTTAAATAATATCATTATCATTGCCTAATGACGATGGTGCAGCGGTGCTCGTGGAATAAGCCGATTAGGATGGAGACAAACAGCGCGCGGCCAGGAAGCACGGCGAGGCCATTTACCACTTCACACAGGACAAATGAGTGTGTCCCCACCATCTTTCCTTCTCCCATTCCCTTTTTCAATCTCCCCCCCAACCACCACCACACACACACTCCACTTCCATTTATTTCATTTCTTCTTCTTCCTTTTTTTTTTTAACACCACCAGGCCATCATGAGGTATTTGATTTCCTCTCCTCCCCTCCTCTGCCTCCTTTCCCCCCTCTCTCTCTCTGTCTTCTCCATCCTCCCTCCGCCGCCACCGTCTCTCTTTTGTGCGGAGGTAATCGTAGATGCAAAGGGAAGGGGGGGGCCACGGGGCCCCTTATCAGCCCATAACATCTGTTGGCGTGTCAGGTGATGAGATGGAGCGCTCGCGGCCTGCCGGCGGCCCCGGACGGCTCCTTTAATGCAGAGAGGGGAGTGTGCAAACAAACAGCGGCTGATAGGGTCTATGCTTGTCACAATCGCTCAGGACCGTGATCTATCTTCCCCCTGCCTTCCTCGCTCGCGCTCCCCTCTTTTCTTTCCCCCGCTCCGTCTCCATCTTCTCCCCTCTCTGCTACTCGAGTGTTCTTCTTCACTTTCCCCACCACAGATCTCTGGCTCTTTAGTGCAGCCCCTGGTTTTTTTACTTTTTAAAATCAAATCCTCCCCTCCTGCGTTTCACAAAGTTTTCTATATTTAAAGCCCCCCGATCATGTTTGCTCCACGATTATGGATGTGCGCAAGGGTGGTCATAATGTTTTTTTTCGGGGGCCTGCAAACAAACAGAGAGGAAAGGGAAGTGGATGTCTGACAGTGAGATGTGGCAGATAAGATGGTGTGTGTGTGTGTGTGTGTGTGTGTGTGTGTGTGTGTGTGTGTGTGTGTGTGTGTGTGTGTGTGTGTGTGTGTGTGTGGAGTTACAGTCGTGTTATCAGGGGCCATGCATGCTCAAAGAAAATGTTTCAGGCCCTTATCAACATGCTCATTTCCACAATCATCAGCAGCATCATCCAGCGCCATCATCATTATCAATCATCATCATCATCATATCCGTCATCATCACTGTCGTTATTAGCAGTATTGGCTTTGTGGCGAAAGGGAAACCATTCAGGATCATCATCATCATTATCCCGCATGGTCGGACATTTTCACCAAACATTTCTACTCAATCGGACAGAACTCCGGAATATTTCGGAAACACTGATGTCAAGAAATATTAAACAAGGGTTCCTTTCAACTTTCTGATCACTATTATTTGAACATCCCCAAATTAAAAGATCCTAAAAATTACAAGACAGCACAGACGTATTGATCTATGCATTTTAATTCTTGCCATTGGCAAATTTCCATTTGTCAATAAAGTATGACGGTAGAAGTTCACCAAAGGATCGGAAAATAAATCAATAGATAAATTGGGAAAACAATCATTAGAGAAATCGATAGAGAAAAAAAAGTCTCAGAATATGCTTTGAATTTGTTAATGTCCCTCTTTATGAAATATTTATTTTGTCTGTTATTATGTTTTGTTGCTACCATATTGTTTTGTATTTGTCCTGGTATTGTTCTCACAAAGTGTCATATTGTACTTGAAAGTTACTATGCAACGACAACAACAACTTAGTTTTTAAGTTACTGCAGTCGGCCCATTCACAGAATTTCGTCCCTACGTCGAGACCCTGCCCCTAAAGTCCTTCTAATATCCTTCAATCCAATTTCTACACCTGTTCAGGGTCACAGGGATTCTGGGGCTTATCCCAGCACACAGTGGGTGGGACGCAGGGTACAACCTGCACTGGTTCACCAGTATATCTCTGGATATACACACACGGGAGGAAACATTCACACGTATTCCTAATTTGAAGGCTTTGTATGGTCAAGAATATAATATATGCACTGTATTTTTATTGCGCTTTTCTAGTCTTGTTGACCACTTTCAAACCGCCAACATTCGGGATAGTGGACGACCTTTGCCCCTCCTGAGCCACAGCCGCCCCCTATATACGGACTAGTTTTCTATTTAGTTGTACACAAAGAAAAGTGGATGAAGAAATCACATAAGGACACATAAGAGTTGTTACAGCTCGTTAGCTCCAAACCACGAGAACTCTTCAAATTGCATTTGCCACATTATAGCTTTTAGGCTGAGAAACATCCCGTTATCGTTTGTCCCGCGATGTCTCTTTAGCAGCCGATAATGACAGAGCACATTGTCCAAACAGGGAGGCTACAATTCTTCCACTAAGCCGTCGCGTATTTCTGAACAACACGATAGAAAGGGAGTCAAATTGGAAGTTGAACCCGCAGCCAGCAGAAACCCTTTGCTCTCCGTCCCGTCCCAGACGAAATGGGATTTCCTCCCCCGTGTCTAAGTGCTTCGCAGGGACTACATCAGCCCCTGCGCTCAACTGTACTGCTTCCTCCCGAGCGGCACAACTATAATGTCATTGTCAGATGGCTTGTGGCAGCAAGATCAATAGTTAGTAATTCCTCGGGCTTGGGGGTCTGAGAGTCCTCGCCCTGCCCCTCGTTGTCTGCCCGTCTCCCCCCTCCCCTCCCAAGCTAGAATGTCCTCTAATGGAGCAGGCCAGATCTAATCACGCCAAGTAATTGAAGTTTACTTTGAAGCTTTCAATCTAGGAGAATATTTAAAGACAAAGCCACCATGAAACACTATCTACTGTCCCAGGCCTGATGTGATCTGGATCTAGTGGCCTCCTCAATAATAGATGAGCGTCTCGGACGCACTTTTTTATCCCTCGTATCGTCACGTTCGGGGCTCCAGATTTTTTAACTTCACTCCAGATTCAAGGGCTTTCGACCATCGTGAGCTTTGTAAGAGGCCGGGATCAATTGCAGATGTTGCAGATTTGAGTGATTTATGTTTCTACAAACTGAAATGAAAGAACAGGCTCATGTGAGGCAAACTAGTGACTGATGAGGCTTAAATATGTTCAACTTGTTCTATAAACTTTATTATAGCCTTAAACACAGACCGTATATAAAGATGGATGACGCGTCTTCACTTCCTCCCGTTGTACAAAAATGAAGCTAAAATATCTCGGATACTTGAGCCAACGTCGTGCGCTTTTGACGTCATTTAGTTACAATCGTGCAGACCAATCACGCGCTCGTCGAGCTGAGCTGTCAATCATAACTTTTCACCATTTTTATAGCATCAATAAAGTTATTAAAATAAAATTTACAAGAGAAACACACAAACATACATCAGTTTGATAAGAAATACCCAAAATGACAGAAACCACCTTTGAAAAAAATGTGATTGTTGACCTATACTGAAGCCGCCCACCAGGGGGCGATCAAGATGATTTGGCTTCACTTTTTTGAGCCGTCATGTCATTCATATTTATATCTGACATTAAATACCTTAATATTTTTGTTAGGCACAGAGAAGCCAAATATAAAAAGACTTTATTTCATACAACTCCCATTTTTATCTCTAGGACAACTACAACGGCAACCATAAGCATTTACATGAATCAAAGCTCACCGTTGTGCCGCAGAGATTTATGGGGTGGGGTGCTGTGAAATGTTTCATCAGCAGTTAGTGATTCCAACACAAGTTTGCAAAGTGTCAACAATCTGAAGCCAAATGATTGCAGCCAGTGACATTTGTATCGCTCGACACATAATTACGTGAACCACTCTGACCACTATGCAAATGAACACCACAAGAAGCGCCGTGCTGCACAAACAACAAAACCAGACCAAAATGAGAACCACAGACCAATGCACACGACTCGATGGCAGCGGCAAAGGAGCAGGAAATTGTCCGCCGGTAAAATGCCAAAACCACTACAAGCAGATCTGTGACACGGCAATAAAACTGCCAGAAGCCTCGGCAGCATCACTCAGCAGACTCGAATCATTGAGCAGTCAAACAGCAACAATTGAACAGGCCAGAAAAAAATAATAATACCGTGTGTGTGGATAGAAATTCTTTAAAAAAGCAATGAGTTAAATCACTGTGGTGTGAAGCTAAATGATACACTTCAAGTCTATATAACCTACATAGTAAACATATATATGTAATGGGGCGGTTACGTTAATTGGAGTATGCATGTAAATGGGAAAATATTCATTTTCACCAGTCAGGTAAAACAGCTTAGTAGGACTATTGTCTATTTTCAGAATCAGGCGTAAAAGATGAATATTATTCCGACATCCGGAGTCCGAATTCCAAAGTCCAACTCAGAGGTCGTAATTCCGAGGTAAACTGGAACGCAGCATTACTGCAACAAACCGCACGTGGGACACTCCAGTCCGGGTTGGGGCTAAAAAGATTAACCCCAAAAGATTAAGATCGACCATCGGAGTCCCAAAAACTCCAACGGCAGCTGGAAGGGAACCCAGCGCAAAAACACTGTCTCTTCTCCCACAAAGCAGTATTGAGTCATGCAAAGTTACAGTGCAGTAGTTTGCAGTGAGCGTGATCAGCAACGCAGAAAACGAAAGCCACAAAGCACAGCAACACATAGCAACGGGCAAATAAACAGTCTGAAAGCATCGTCCACATACCAAACAACAGCCAAACGACATGTATCATCATATCACAGTTAACAGCGGGGATAGAATCGGACAAAAGAAAAAACACACACACACCAGCATCATCAGCAGCATCGTCGTCGTCGTCACATTTGCCACGGAAACAACAACTTCAATGTTAGAAAAAGCAGCACTCACCTGGTTGGGGCGAGGCCGTGGTCCCTCAGGGGCCTCGGGCAGGAAGTGAGCGCGTGAGGCCCGAGATGTGACGCGCCGCTGATCAGCAGCGTGTCAACGTGGGGTTCAAGGTCGAGAGCGACTGAAGGCAGAACCACAGAGAAGAAGAAGAAGAAGAAGAAGAAGCTCTGAAGCTTCGCCAGCTTGAAAAATGTGAATGTTGTAGTGTGACCCAGGAAGTAGAAGAGCACAACCAACGACAACACCAGGACCAAACAACAACCCGAGGGAAGAAGCACAACCAGAAGTCCACTCACGGTGAACGGAGACGGACACGCCGCGAAGCGAAAGCCGCAACTATCAACCGAACAAGGCCGACACATCGACCACGAGACAAGAAGCCTTTAGCCAAGCAAACCAAACACAGCTGACCAAGCAAATGAAAGCGAAAAGCTGCACTTACTTTGCCGAAGTGAGGCGCTTCGTCTCCTGCGTCAGTGGGTCCACGGTGCCAGCGACAGGTCAGCAAGCTCCAAGGTGAAGAGCAGCCGGTACAGGTTCCCTCCATGGTTAGCCTTTGGGGTGACCAGCTAGCTTAACTGCTACATAAGCATTAGCGTCTCTGGAAGTTTCTCCAGGCAGAACACACAGAGAGTTAGCCGTTAGCTCGGCAGGGCTCCATGGACAGGTGGGCAGGTGAACAGTAGCACAGCCATTTAAAAAAAAGAAAAAGCACAGCCCACCTTCACTGAGGTGGTGTTAGATATATGTTGCAGCCAGAAGACTTGGTCACGTGCCTCAGGAGGTACAGGCCTCCCAGGTACAGGCCTCCCAGGTACAGGCCTCGCAGGTACAGGCCTCCCAGGTACAGGCCTCCCAGGTACAGGCCTCTACTGAAGTCACCAGCGTTAGCGTCTGTTCCCATGGAAGAACACTCAGGAGACACTAGTTCTTTCATTCCTGTTTCTGTGCATGACAACATCTGAACATCTGAGACCAGGGAAAATATATTGCTGTCAGTCACAGGTGTAATCAATCAGTCGTTCAATCAAACTTTATTGCTATCGCACCTTTCAAACAAATCACAGAGTGCTGTACAGGTGATTGACAAAAACACTATGCCATGTTAAAAGTGACTTAAAGTCTCGGGTTTGGAGACACAATCAATTGTTGAAAAGACAACGACAAAAGAGAAGTAGTTAAGACAATAAAAGTAAAAAAGAAAATACAAAAGTACAACACAAAATACATTTTACAAAGGTCGATAAAGTTAAACAATTATAACCAACATTGAAATGTTAGTAAAACAAAATGGAATGAAATAAATAATGACGATAGAATAAAGATTGTTGAATAATATTATTGAGGCACGACTATATTACCAACGACTGCACAAAAGGATTTTATAAGTCTAACGATAGACGTTTTTCAATGTTTTATAGATTTTGGTCCATATACAGTACGTCTAAATAAATGTGACATTGAGTTGAAATTCAAAAACAAAAATGGTCAATTTTGTGTGAACCACGTTTCATTTATATTGTTTTTGTTCCATTTGCACATTTAATAGAGCCGCCTTTGAAGAAAAGCGGAAATAAAAATCCACCACGTGTGACATACATGCCACACACGAGCCTCCAATACTGTAAACGTACTCAATCGGCGTGATCGAAAGACTCTTGTATTAGTGCTGTTCAGTCACTGACGCTGTGCAGTTGTGTCGGTGGCCGCGGCTCGGCGTCGGTGGCGCGTGTCCCGGCAGCGGCCCTCTGATTGATGGGCCTGAGCGCAGAGGGGCAGTGGGAGATGAAGAGGGGTCCGATAGCGAGGGCCGCGAGATACTCCCTGATTCACTGTGTGTCAGATACTGATAACACGGCGACTCGGAGAGGGAGAAAGGCAGAGCGAGTGCGTTGGGGAGGCAAGGAGAAGAAGAAGAAGAAGAAGAAGAGAAATAAGGGCACAAATGAATACTCTGTGAGGGGAGGAGGAAGGAAGGAAGGAAGGAAGGAAGAAGAAAAACAGATGCTTCAGATGTCGCCTCGGTTCGACGGTGTGTGGAGTGTGTGTGATCGTGGCCCCGGTAGCTTATTTCATCACGCTGACAAATCGAGGTGTGAGGTTCCATTGCTCTCGACTTCACGTTGACAACGAGCCTCCTCCTCCTCCTCCTCCTCCTCGCGACAACATCTGCCTCCTTTTCGTCTCCCCTTCTTCCACTCTCCATCACCCTGTCTCGCTCATCTATTTTTCCTCTCTGAGTGTGTGTGTGTGTGTGTGTGTGTGCGGGTCCCTGTCCCGGTTTTTATTAATAACTATCTGTGGGAGATGAAATAAAGGCGGTGTGTTTTTTTTATGCGCGTGGCGTGGTCACAGCGCTGTCGTCGTAATGTATGTCCTCCGATAGCAACGTTGAGGGGGGGAAAAATGGAGTGCACCTTCCTCTCCTCTCTCTGCGGCTCCAGTGTATCAATAGCATCACTCTTCTCAACCAGCCTCCCGCCCTTTCTTCTTTCTCTCTCCTCTCTCTCGCAATCTATCCTCTTTCCCATTTTTTTCCCATCCCCCCCCCTCAGATGGCCCCAACCTTATCTATCCATTTTATCTCCCTCCAGTTTTCGGCGCCATTTCTTCTCTTCCTCGCCTGTCGCTCATGCTGGTGTCACCAGGTTTTCTGTCGCCCGGGGAGGAGGAGGAGGAGGAGGAGGAGGAGGAGGAAGGCAGAGGGTTTTCAGGAGGAAGCCAACAGAGTCAGGAGGTCACCGATGATGCGTACGTGCCGCGCAGGGCGCCTGATGGTCACGAGTCAATAGTTTTCAAAAGAGGTGAATATCTTTGACACATACCTGTCCATCACACGCCGACATGTGATGGACGCTGTGAATGCACGAGGCCGCATTCCCCGAATGACACTCATACCTGAGACGTGTCACATGCTCATCGTCCACACGCAACACCTGCAGGAGGTACGGTACAGTGCGTCGCGCCGCGACGTGACCCCGTGACACTGTACCCGTGTGTCATCAGCTCAACCTCTGCGTGACACTTCCTGTCTGGACGAGCTGTCTGTCAGCGTCTCGCTCTGATTTTTTTCGTGCGGGTCTTTCCCACCAAAGAAATTAATTTCCGAGTTAGTGCAGAATTTCCCGCACCTCAGATATTTTAATATTTTAATAGTACTACAAGTATAGTCGGCTGTAAATGGAATAAGACTTAAGTGCCAGTGGTCCAAAACCTGACCAGCCTGTCTGAGGGCACAAATCATGACCGGGGATTTTTATTTAATTTCAAAACGTACAAATTATAAAGTTCATTGTAGTTCAGGAAATTACAAAAATTTGCCAGATGCCTTCTGGGATTTATACATTAAATAAACACAGGAAAGGGGTCACGACTACCTGCACTCAGCTGGACTAAAGGGCGGATGTGTTTTTAAGGTTCAGTTTAGTTGAAACTGAACTTTGCAAATAACCAATTTTGGCATCCGTCCTTGCAGCCCCAGACCCTTAGGAGAGTGAATCTGGTCTCGGATCAGTCTGATTCTGCTGTTTGCACCTTTACTGGATCGGATTTGGAATATAGAATATACGATTCTTTAAACACAAACACACCTCAGGTATCCCAGAGTTCATAGCCATTGGTGGAAAAATCTCTTTCACTATATGGACACAGTGGCAAACAAACAATTTCATGTCCATATTCTTTGGTGTTAGAAAATACACACATTTTTAACATTATTTCATCTCATATGAGACGTGCGTCGCTTGCCATAAAGATCTCGGTTATAGAAATTAAGTGCAAATTCACAAGAGCGTCATCATCGGCTGTTTGAAATGACTTTTGCTCTCAGCAGACGGAACATTGTGCTTCACCTGGAGACGATTCCCCCTGTAAAGGTCATTAACCCACTAAAACACAGATGCGGACAAATCGTCCCCAGGATCATTTTTTCCGCTGAGCTGTGAACGCCTCACGCAGCTTCTGTTATCCATCACCGGGAAGAAGCAAAGAAAAAGAAAAGCAGCTCTGAGGTTCGATACTGTTGAAATTACATCTAATGACAAAACCGGGCCGAGATTATGATTTCACGCGTACCGTTGAGGAACCATTGTGCTCAGCTTATAGCCGCCGTGTGGACTTTAGAAACGATACTGACAATTTCTTTGCCTTCTTAATAATTCCACTTTGGTTAATCATATTGACGGAGATGCACACAGGGGGATTTCAGGATGTGCTTTCATCTCCTGCTTTAAAACCCACTTAATATCCCTCCACCACTGGTCCACGCCGCTGAATAGATCGGTTTGTCAATACGCCCGGATTGTGTTTATACACTGTATGTGATGTTACTGATATGATCCGGCTCGCTTTAGAGTATTTTTTTATGTTGCTATTGATCAAGTCTGCAGGCCTATAACTTTACATGAAGGTTAAAAGTGGTCTGTTTGAGACGTGACAGTTCTTAGATATTTATATCATATATCACTTCTGTTTCAATTGATGAACATGTCTCAACGTTTCTTTCGCTAAACTGTAATAATTTAAAAGTTGTTGAAAATAAATGAATATATGACCCAGGTGTCTACGAAAAAATATATTTGAGGTTGTGTTGTCCGGTGGTGTCTAATTTGTTTCACGTATTGAGTTTGAATTAATTTTTCTTGGACTATCAATCCTCCAAAATGGCCCATAGTAGATAAATCAGTTGGTAATTGGCATCCGTAAACCACGAAATATCAATACCAGCTTTCTAAAAACTAATTTAGATTGAGTTCCGCCAACAACAATTGGTTTTAACATCCGTACCAGTGGGCGATCTCCGACTAGAGGAGCAGTTTGGCAGGTGGGGGTAGGTACAGTATGGTGGTCCGCAGGGTGGAGGTTGAATGTGTAAGAATGATGTCTTATCTCAATCTAGAAAATGGCTCAAAGTAGGTCTGTCTGTCAAATTGGCATCTGTAAAACAATAAATATTGCTTCCATCTTTCAAAAACTAATTTAGATTGAATTCCGCCGACAGCAGTTGGTTATAAGTGGCGATCCCCTCCCTTGGGAGAGGAGCAGTCTGGCAGGTGAGAGTAAGTACGGTATGGTGGAGGTTGAAGACGCGAGGATGTGCTCGGTGTTTAGCATCGATCAGCGGGAGATGGAGGTCCGACTCCCCGGCCCCGCTGTTGTGTCGGCCTGCCCTAATTGATGTAACGAATGTGATTAGGTGCTATCTGAGGGATCGCAAGAGCCTGGCCGGCCGGCCGGCCTTCTCCCTTATCTCGCGACGCTTCCTGGGCCCCAACAGAGTGGACCAATAATGCATCAGAATGGAGGAGATGGTGGGGGGAGGTGGATTCATAGGTCCGAAGATGGAAGAGCTGCCAGACCACAGACACACACACATCAGCACAGCGGACAGAAGATCACATAAAGGTTTATACGACTTTAGCTGTCAAATATGCGATGAAGAATTCTCCTTTTTGCTTCGTGATACTATTTCCGGGTTGTTTACAGACAAATACTTTACCCAGGTCTCTTGCAAAAGTTGCCTCGTTGTATCACTTGCGTCAGCGAACTCTGTTGGTGGTTGGCTGGTTGGAAGGTGAATCAAGAAGAGCCACGAGCTGGAACGCAAAGAAGTGTTCAGCAGCGCATCACTGGCATCGTGTGGAGGGAGGGAGCACTGCAGGAGCTCACCTGCCACAGACTCGTCAGTTTTAAATGAACGTCTCGTTTGAAGAAGGCGAAGGTGTGATGCTGTCACTTGAAAAATATATCTTTTAGTTTCATGGCCAGGAAGTTGTAGCCGAGCAGTTGGTCAATGACCCATGTTGTCCACGGTTGCAGCTTTTAGTTCTCATATGTCGTCTCATCCCATGATGTTGAATCATCAAACAATGAGGAATAAAGATTATTTCTTAAAAATGCATCTCTTCAATGTGAACATCCTTGTTTTTAACCACATGTGCATGTCGCTAACAAGGGCAAAACAAAGACAGTGCTGTTTACGTCTGGCTTCCATTAGCGTGGCTTTTTTCTTCACGGGGTCCATTTCATCGTGAAGATGATGTCACAAATATGCCCGGTCGTGATATTTCCTATCTTCACATAGGCTTTAACGAGCACCATGTGAATGTGCCATTACACATCCGACTGGCGAACGCTGAACACGGACGATCAAAGCAGCAACAGACACAAAACCCTGTTGTTTCCCACGAAACAGTATTCGGGTCAAAGACCTGTATTGTGTTTCTCTAAAGGTTTGTCAACCTATCAATTCAATACAATTCAATACAGAAAAACTGTATTTATCCCTGCAAGAGCAATTGTTTGCAGGGGCTCGCCATGCACGCTCAATTTGACAGATTTAGTTTTCAAAAATTCTAGGCCCAGGAAAAAAATATGACATGAAACTGAAAAGGAAATGTCAATAAGGTTGTTTTAGAAACTTGAGTCACAGTGACGGTGGACGACAATCAATTGGTCAATCACTGGTATTTCATAAAAGGTCATCGTTGGTGTGTGATACCGAATCCATAAATTTAGTAATTTTTGGTAATTTGGGAATTAAAAATAGAAATAAGAAGGAGCAGACACGAGACGGATGGACTGATAAACATCTGTATCCTGCGCGTGTCGTCGGCAGTGAGATCTCGCAGCCCCGGGGGCCTCATTAATAAAAATGGATTCATTTAAATTTTCATTTCCAATTCCGTCTCAAAAATACGGTTTCCCTAATTATGCCGCTTCTGTCAATAAATCATCCGAGCGCGGACGTTCGTCGCCTCAGTTCTCACAGGTTCAAATGACATTGATCAAGTCTTCTTCTTTTCAGGTTTTTTCTCTGCTGTTTTTTGGGCTCTAGTGGGTGCTCTTGCCTCAGTGGGAGGATCTTTGCACACGCACACCTGTAGGTGTGGGCCGGTTCCGGGGGCTCGGCCTGGGGAGCTGCCGACAGCCGATTGGTTCCTCCTTCAACTTCCTGCTTTTCAAAAAAATCTGCTTAGAGAGAGACTTGACACAGCAGCTTCTGTTTCCCCAGTTTCCAACGTTAAGTGTTTGGACTTGGTGTGAGGTTTTCCTGGTTTGGCCAGTGGTTTGGATTTGTTGTAAGTATCTTTGAGTGCACACGCATCTGGTTGTCTGTTTGTATAAAGCACTGGGTGAGCTGTTGCTGTCTTCCGTTTGGTTTTGTTAGTGTCAGCAAGTTGAGCTACAGTCCTTTGTTGAGCGGATGAAGTTTTTTGTTTGGTGGCTTTGGCCTGATTTCACCCTGAAGTCCTTGTTTCTGGTTTTTGTGTGTCCACCTGTGTTGGTAAATCCCTCATTCTGAGTTTTAATTTGATAATTGTGGAGGTTAAAATGTTTTATTTGATGCTCCTCTAGACAAAACAGAAATTGGGGGCCTTGTCCCTTTCTTCCCTTTGGGTTCTGACATGACTTACTTTGCTTCAGTCTCATGTGGCTTCAGTCAGGATGAAGAAACACTCTCTTTTAAATATTTAACAACAGGCAGATTCTGCCCCTCTGTGGTTACATGGATGATTTCTTCTCTATATTCCACCTGCTGTGTCCCACATTCACCCTGAAGAGGGCAGTGTGACACAACAAATACACTTCCTTTACCCTGTACAGAAGGATGGAGATTACTGTATATGTATATATATGATTAGATGATATTGAACCTTCAGTTTGTAAACCACACTGTCTGGAATGAAACCAGTGAAAGTGGTCGACATACTGTATAGATGTTCTTGATCGACTTGAGCTGTTATAGTCAAAATGTGATGATGCTATTAATTATGCTGCGGAGCTTTCACGTCAATCAGAGGCCACGGCCCCCGTTCAGTGAAATATTAAAGCTCGGCGCCATGATGAATGTTTGGATCCGTCTCTGAATTCAATAAGATCTCGAGAGGCTCGTGGGAGTTCAGATGAGAAAAATTCTGGATCTGAAACTGAAATTGGGGATAAAAACGTATGGCTCACTAGAGCACTATTATAGAGACACAGTCCATTTGCTTCCATTACAAAAAGCACAATAAATTAATATTAAACTCATGAACCATTAATTTTTTTTCTACAGGAAAATGAAGAACAGCCGCCGACAAGAGGGAGGAGGAGCGATATCACCTCAGGTGAGACATCACACAGAATCATTGTGTTAAAAAGCATTTGTGAACCAATATTTTCCATAACTGTCAGTTTATCTCACAATGTCCTTTGTAAAAAATCAAAACAAAAAAAAACAAATCCCTTTTTGTTTTCAGTCAGTGGATTAATATTCCAGGATATTCCATTTTTGCGGGTAATAAAATGTTTGGCCCTGCTGCTTTGGCAACAAGACTCATGTGGAGTCAAGTCATGCAGAGTCAGACGACACATAACCGAGGTCTTTATACGACACATAAAACGGCAGTGGGTGGTTGTAAATGTGCCTCCGTCTGACTTTACGACGGCACTTTTTGATTCGGCTGCGTGCGTCTGGCTGTCGTAATGTTTTTGCTTCCTCAGATTAGTCCGGTCGCTTGTCGTTTACAGAGCTGCCATTCCACACCTGTCCACTAGATGTCGCCACTGAGCTTCCAGCTCGTGTTCGTGTCTTTTTTTTTTAAAGTTGTCTGCAGAGGTCGCAGATCTTACATTTAATCTCGTAGCCATGACTTCGAATGCACGATAACCTGCTCTTCATAAAATATAACTTGGTAAAGATTTTAGAGGAGATATTGCTCTCCGATATTGTATATTTCTCCACGTCCCTTCTATGAAGGCAAGAAGATGCTCCAGCGACTAATGGTGGGGTTGAATTAATCCACAGAAGCAGACGGATAAAAAAAAGAAAAGAATTGCTGATACAGGCAACAATATGTCTGCCTCCGCGATGTCTGAGGCTTTCACGCCGCCTATTTCTGGTAATGGGTAAAAAGGGAGTGATAATGGGATGTTTGACTCGGGGAAAGTTTTCTTTCTCTCATGAGGTTTCACCTTTCTGTATCAAGAACATCATGAATTTATATTATGCTCTTGAAAGCCCGAGCTGGGGCCCAGTGGAACAAGAATAATATATATTGACAACTCGCATTATCAACTGAATTCATGACACTGGAATGATCCGAATAGATTCTCAGTGAGTCCTCGAGGGCGGATTTCTTTTTGTTTTATTCCACTGGGGCTACTTGTTTGTCTCACCTGAATCACTGAGGTCTCTTCAAACACACTTTTTGCTAATACAGTATGCGAAGAATGAAAATAATGATTCTCCAGTGATTTACAGACATGATGTAGTTGCTAGAATCTTGGTTTATTTTGGCGTCTCTCATTTTTACGGCGTTCATTTTTTTTTTTTTACCTCCGCCAATGAGGTTATGTTTTCACCCCTGTTCATAGTTAGCTGGTTTGTTGGTTGGATGGTTTGGTTTGTTTGTCCTCGGGATTACACACAAACTACTGAACTGATTTTTTTACGAAACTTGGTGGAAGGATCGGACGTGGCGCCAGGAAAGAACCCATTACATTTTGGCAAGGATCTTGATAATATCCAGGAACCTTTTATCACTTTCTGTAATACTGCTTTTAAAGTCTCTTTACTTACGAGTTGCAATTTGTTACGACAGTTATGTTGTATTATTATTGTATAGTTTTAATACATTTCTGGATAAACTAGCGCAGAATACACTCATAGGAATAGTTGTAACACCGGGATTTATTTTTTCATCGTAGCTCGGACACAGAATGACCTTTTTGACAGGGCTCGTGTGACAGCATGAGAAATGGAGTGAAAGGTGTCCCGTTAATGAGGCCGGGTGAGAGATGATGCCGAGAGACGGATTCAGGCGCTGGTGAAGTGTCAATGAGCCGGCCGGAAAGGAGCAGAACGCATGTTGGAACGGCGAGCTGCCGATGGACACCTTTGACGAGCGGTTGTCTGGTCTCTGTGCAGCCATAACAAGCTGCGGAGCCTCGCCCCTACAGTTCCCCTTTGGCCCCCGGCTGGGCCCGCAGTCTGGGGGCCTGGGGGCCTGGAATCCCCGGTAATAACGGTGGCATTGATCGCCGTGCCGGGGATGGCCAATTACAGCTTCCATGGCATCTAACAAGGAGCAATCGCTCTGGTGGCAATTACTGCGGGGGCCTGCAAACACGAGGAAGTGCAAGTGAGACAAATAAAGAGAGCTGCTGCCGCGGACACGTCGCAATTCGAATGTGGAATTAGTGCAATTAATACAAAGACCTGAAAGAAATCACATCTTCTTATTAGGCGGAATATGAATTTTTAGGTAAGAGTTAGTGCTGCTGTTTTCAGTCTAATTGTCTGTATCATAGTACAAAAATAAAAAATGCTGCATGAATAAGGAAACTGCTGTGACCATGTCCTATTATTTCTAGGAATTTGCACATGCGGATTCTGATATGTAATCATCCAAACTAGCTTTAAATGTGAAAAGTGAGTAAAAAAAAAAGAAAAGAAAAACCACGGGGAAGGTTTGCATCCCTGCCTCTCTGAATTCAATAAGTTCTCAAGTATGTTTTTTTTTAGACTGAGGAGAAGCGTGTGTGAGCTCAGATAAGAAAAGAAAAAAATTCTGGATCTGATAACCAAACGTGTTGCCAAGACTTTCAGTTAGTGAAGCAAAAACTGATATCGGGATGAAAAAAAAGAAACTAACAGCTCACTGGAGCACTATTACGACGACACTGTCGATGGTGCTTCCATAACAAGTATCTTATATCATTTTGAGAAGCACCATAAATTGCTATTTAACCGATAAAGCATTGATTTATTTCTACAGGAGAACGAAGAACTGCCGCCAACTGGAGGAGAGCGACATCACCTCGGGTGAGAGATCGCACATCGCACCGATCTAGATCTTTTGAGTTGGACGTACTGTACGTGAACCGATATTTACATAACTGGCGGTTTCATCTCTCAATCCTTTTGTTAAATTCATTCTGTCCGAATTGGTGGATCAACATTACAGGAGGAGTTTAGGGATGAAATGAGCTCAGTATTTCTAAAGAAAATATATATGATCTGAAATCATAAACAAGAGCAAAACAGTGTAATATTGTCTACCGGGGTAAAAATGTAAAAAAGAATCCAATACGTTTTTTATTTGGTTCTTGTGGTAGTTTTTAATGCCTGTGCTATTTTCTTTCATTTCACTTAAGCTCACTCTTCTTAAAACAGACAACAAGTCGATTTAAAGAGGATTCATCATTAGCAGCTGGGAGGCTAAACTTGGAATCCAATGCAGGAGATTCATGGTGCTGCTTCTTGGTCTTCTTTCTTTTTTAAGCTGACTTCACTCGGAACCATAAGCCAAAGGATTTATTCCCGGTCGTCGGCTTCACCTTAGGTGAGTTCTGCTTTCTTTAACGTGTTCCACGTGTGCTGGTTTTGTTGAACTGGCGATTGTGTGGTTGTAAATGTTATCAAGAAAGGCGCTAACTCTTGCTAAATCTGCTGCTAAAGGCTAACCTGTGGAAAAACGGAAGCTAAATGCTAACGTATCCTCCAGATACGGCTCAAGGCTAACTTCTGCTACAGTGGCTGCTAAAGGCTAACTTCCGCTAAAGCTGCTGCTATAGGCTAACTACTGCAAAAGTAGCTGTTGAAGGCTAATTTCTGCTAAAGCTGCTTCTGTAGCCTAACATCTGCAAAAGTAGCTAATGAATGCTAATTTCTGCTAAAGCGGCTGCTATAGGCTAACTTCTGCTAGAATAGCGGTTAAATGCTAACTTCTGCTAAAGTAGCTGTTAAACGCTAGCTTCCGCTAAAGCTGCTACTAGAGGCTAACTTATGCGAAACTGGTCCCAAAGGCTAAGTTCTGCTACAGGGGCTGCTAAAGGCCAGCTACTGCTAATGCTGCCTTTAAAGGCTAAGTTCTGCTACAGTGGCTGCTAAAGGCTCCTAATGCTGCTGTTAAAAGGCCTACTTCCGCTAACGTTGCTGCTAAAGGCTAACTACTGCTAAAGCTGCTGGCTAACGTCCCCTGAACCTGCTGCTAACATAGGCTAAAGCTGCTGTTAGAAGCTAACGTCTGCTAAAGCTGCTGCTAAAGGCTGACGTCAGTTAAAGCTGCTGTGGTCTTGCAACGTGTATCGTGAACCTTTTTTCTCCCTTCTAATAATTATAATGCTTCATAAGGTGTATTGATTGAAATATTAATGGTTGAGCGAGTGATAGGTGACGTTTTGCTCAGATAGAGAGGGTCGTCCACTGTTCGATGCCGAAGTGCCCTTGAGCAACACATCTAACTCTAACTTGCCTGACCACTGTGTCGGCAGCGTACGGATGTTTGTGTGAATGGATCAACGTGAGCGAAGCGGTCCCTGTTGCAGCTCATGGATCTGTACCCGTGTCCTCGGGGGCGTTCATTGGGAAAACCGTATGGGAAAACCATGTAAAAGAGTTTTATTAAAACTATCACGGCAACCCTACTCCGTTTGAACGAGTCTGAAGTAGGACTGTGCTGATCAGAAACAGTCTGGAGCTGTGAACGGAATCACATCAGGAAGGAACGACGTCTGGTACGCCACCGCTCACGGTGTTGAAACGCAGTATACATTTCTGAGACGTTCTTAATATTTGGTCCACCCTCCTGCACACAGTCTTATCACGGCAGACAGGTGAGGTGCTGGCATTAACCGACTTTGACAGAAGAGCAAAACGCCCGTCGTGGCTTCAATTCATCTCATGCGTGCTCTGCTTTTCTTTCCCCATCTCTCTGTGGTGGCGGCAGCCGTCTGCAGATCTAACCACGACTCCCGACTACGGCTTTGTGATCCGCGCGCCTCTTCTTTTGGATGTCTGACTTTCAGAAACTCTTCCCTTTTTACTCTCTCACACTCCACGCCTCCTTTTTTTCTTTCTCTTTTTTTCTCTGCTGTGTATAGATCTTCTATCATTTCCCCTCTTTCTACCCGCTGCATCTCCTTTTTTCCCCCGCCGCTGTGTAACTTTAATATCTGGGTTTAGAACAAGGACAAGAGGCGGCAGCTCGGTGACAGTCAGACGTGGGGGAGCAACACAAACACCCCTTCAAAGACCTATTTTTCATGTAAGCGAGGGATGAGAGAGAGCACGCGCACACACACACACACACACACACAAACACACCGCTGTGAGAGAGTCTGATTGAGGCTTTGGCGTGAACATGCAAAAGGAAGCTGAGGGCCTGTATCTTTCATTAGACTAAACACACAAATGCGTACACACACACACACACACACACACACACACACACACACACACACACACACACACACACACACACACACACACACACACACACTCATAGACGTTGTTAGCTAAGAGGGAGCGAGGTGAGGAGATGGGGGGGTGGAAAGGTTACAAGATAATCAACACTCCCTCTCCACCATAAACCCACACAATAAAGACTTGACATCAATATGCCAGTGCAGTCATCACCACAATAGTGCCTGGCACTGGAGGGGGAAAGGGCCTCCGCAGTACATCCGCACTGATTAAACCGTGATGAGTGTGTGTGCGTGTGTGTGCGTGGGTGTGTGTGTGTGCACTGAGATTGAGAGTTTGCATACTTTTAATTAGCAAAAAATTCAAGTTTGTCTTGCTTTAGGCTGCTGGCATGTGAAAACGATACACCATTAGGTGTCCCAGTGTATTGTATTGTATCACGGGACGTCTCGGGTCAACGTGTGTTTTAAAAAATATGTTCGTGACTGATCAGATTGGTGATCATGTTTACTTATTGATCCCTATAACCATGTTATTCGGATTATTGGTCACGTTGTTGTTGTTGTTTCCGCGACTCCCATTTTTAGTCAGAATCAGGACCGGTCCCCATCCTGGGTTAAAAATTTTGGGGTTGTGACTCAGTTCAGGAGGAGTGTGATTGGATCCCACACGAGAGAATTTGTCCACCTGATATCCGATTTTATTTCAATTTAAGTAATAACGCATTTCCAGATCAACATCTATCTGTACATTTTTAATTGCACCTATTGTATTTTTTTTATATATATATATATATATATATATATGCCACTTGACAGCAAATGAAAAATAATTAGTGCTTATTCATAAAGTACATTAGTCGAATGCGTGTCTCTCCAGAGAAAAACCTTGTGTATCTTTGACAGCTTTGGATCAAGCTGTACTTTTAATTTCTCCATCAAGTGGGAGAAGTTGTTCCCTAGTAACGGCTGAAACACGTCGCTCGTCTTCACGGGCAGCAACTTCAATTATACAATAAAATCATACTTTCAGCCAATCAGAAGTTGGGAGGCTTCCGTTAATGCCCCGTCAATCAGACGACAGTATTCAGTGTTGCTGATCTTAATAAGATCTTTTTCACTCTAAATTGACATTGTTTAATGACGAATGTTGTCGAACGTTTAGCAGAAGGTTTTTTAAAATGTACAATTTGTTCGAAAATGTGACATTGACAATGACATTCTTTGGAATATTTGGAGGGGTAAACACAACGTCCAACATGCCGTGCAGAGTATTACAGAGTGTGTATACATAAAAGCCTTAAGACCCGAGTTTAATTACGTTACTGACCATATGTTTGTGCAGCACTTTTACCCCTGTAGGAGCTTACAAGGGATTACGGTGTTATCATCATCACTTTGCGTTGCTGCCTGTCCGCCGGACACAGCCGCATTAGTCGTCTCCCACAATCCTCGGCGACCAACGGTGGCCCTTTGACGCCATTAGTCGAGTCATTTTATACGTTACATGCGGGGGTAAAGTATTTCCCTCGGGCAGAGGAGCAATTAACCTGTAATTTTAAGAGTTTCCTCAGTAATGCCGCCCCGTGCCTTTAGATGGCAGCAGCACGCCACGTCCAGAGAGAGGAAGAGTCTGATGGATGTCTAGAGCCAGGAAACAAAGGGGGATTGTTAAGACCTCATTATTTCTTTGATTCTTTAATTTTCCCTCATGTCTAAATCCAAATCTTTGTTGCTGGTAATAAAAGAGAATCTCTATCCCCAAAAAGTAGAGCCGCTCCTCTTGTCTTGTTGTCGAAGTTTGATGTCTCTTCCATGTAATTGAACTTGATGAATGCCGGCGTCGTCGTTTTTTTCCCCCTCGCGCACGCGCTCTGTCCTTTTCAACCCCCGTGTGACATATCTGGGCCGGTTATTTTCAGAAACGCTCGCTCGTTACCTGTCTGAGCTTTTGAATCGTCAATTATATGTAATCACCAGAACGTCTTTTTTTTTTACTTAATTTGCTCTGCTGCAGCTGTTTGCTTTTGTAATCTTAAAGGACGATACAGGACGATACTTCACGAGCATTTCAGCAAATGTTCCATGTCAGTATTTTTATATATTTGACGATAAAGCAGAGTAAAGAGCTTTGAGAAATCGTATGGTTACATTTGGTTACATAAGATTTTCAGGTATTGTTGTTATGGGTTGTCACCTGATTTATGAATACCTAAACTTTTTACCCTGAAGTTTGCTGACTGTTACTGTTTCGATGAGGATTTCTTGCTTCTGTGTGTTTTTATTTGATAAAAAATGTAATATCTTTGGTTTTGGACTGATGGTCACGCTCAAAAAAACCAAAAAACAATTTGAAGATGCTGCTGTGGAACCGTGTGGGACCGTGGTCAGTATTTTAAAACATTTTGGATATTTTATAGACAGAAACGGTTGATGAATTCCATCCAGATTATCAAAATAGTCGGCGATTACTAATTGATTAACTGTTGCTGACTCGGACAATGTTCTTCTGCATTCGTCATATGTGAAAGGCTCCAACTCCAGGAAATGTCCAGGTCCAATTTTTACATACATTTTCCATCGTTTATGTCTGAAAGCAGCTTCTGTTTGATAAATTCCGGAATTCCCAGAAACAATAATGGGAGACGAGTCATCAGTTTATTTGGTGGCGGCTTTGGCGCTGAAGAGTTTTTCCAATGCATCTATTCAATATTTAAATGTTTCCTGGTTTATAGTTTCATATCATGTTTGTCAGCAGGAGATCAATGATATTTCATCACATCAGCAGGTTTGAAGTCACTGGTGAGACGAGTTTTTTTTTGTGAGTTTGGTGCAAAAAATGATCTAAAGAAAAGTTTTGTCTCGAACTAAACTGTGGCCAGTGGACGTACAGGAAGAGAGCAGGAGAGGAGAGGGAAGGAGAAACACCTATGAACTTAATTACCCAATGAATAATTAATGTTTGATTGCCGCGTTCCCCCCAGGCTGTCAACACAAGATAATTTATCATAAGATTATAATTTATCACTAATTGCTTTGGCAAGAGGTTTACGATTAGAATAATTTGCTTATTAAATGCACCAAAAATGTATTAACCGGCAAACTTTTTTTTGTGTGTGTGTGTACGTATTGATTTAGCCGCGCGCCCACACCGTCGGAGAACGAGTGCCATTAAATCGCATTTAATCGAGTTACACATTCGGGATTAAAAATAGTTGTTTGCTCAGTCATCACGGCGTCCTGTTTTCCATAATTTAGTTAAACAAAACAGGTGATTATTCTAATGCAGTGAGATGCCTACGACCCAGGGAGCGATTTTTATTTCATTATTATAATTTTTTTTCTTCACAAAGAGGTGCCTCAGTATCTTCAAAGCCAAGAAAAAGGCACAACAGCATCCTAAAGACTTAAGCTCCTCTGTGAATCCTGTTTACTCCTCTAAGCTGTAATGCCTATTTAGACGGGGGGGAGAATTTGAATTGTTTGTCTGCGGCATAATGAGTGTTTGTTGTCTGGCGTGGAAATCTTTGTGGCGTATAGTCACAGTATCGCACGGCGGCTCTGGGGCAGGACAGGTGGACGCTGTGTGTGCAGCACTCAGGGTTTGAATTTGTCTCCACAGCCAGCGTCAGTAGAGAGACATCTTTACAATTTCACATGCACAGTACTTTTTCCAACATGTTGACCGGCTGCAGTAGAGATTTCAGATCGTGCCACTTGTTTCTCATTAGGAATCGATATCAAAAACACTAAAGCCCCAGTGTGTAACTTTTGTAATCTTCTGGCGGCATCTGGTGGTAAAGTCGGTGAGCAACCGACAGGGGACACTTTAAGGTGGCGCACCGCTGGTTCCATTTCCGATTTCCGGCAGCGTCTGAAAATTCAACGCAACGTATTCTGGATTATTTAGTTCAACAACCGTTTTTAACGCGGCGTAGATACATACACTCCTCACACAGAGGTCGGGTCCACCTCATGGAACTATATGGACAGTATATTCAATTTCTGTGAATAAGTTCCTCTAAATATTATACACTGTAGCTTTAAATGTAAAACTTCTCTCTCAAGTTGAAATATTTCAACTCGAGCGAAATAGTCCAATTAGCATTGAGATCCGCTGACGCCCGAGCGTCCTTGCATTGACTTTGTATTTAATCTGTTTGCGCCAAAGATTCCCTCTGCGTTTGGTTTGAACGCACCATAAAACTTCCCTTTTATGTTTAAACAGATCACAGATGTACAGAGCTACTTTTGTGCCTCCACCACAACATTGTATCTAAACATCCTTAATTCATCCTGCTGGCTTTTTTAATCGTGATAATCTCAGTCTGGCTGTGTTAATTTGAGCCCACTCTTCAAGTGCAACGTGTCATTTTGGTTTGTTGGCATGAAAATACCTGGAGTTGATGGCAGCTTTGTCTCTTGACGTAATCATTAAAAAACTGGAGCTACTGATTTTCAGCCCAAATAAATCACAGCGGAGGAATAACAACAATAATCTGTCTGGCATTTCAAGTGATACTTATGGTTGTTTTTGGTGAGTAAAGCTGCAAATGTTTGTGACACACACACACACACACACACACACACACACACACACACACACACACACACACACACACACACACACACACACACACACACACACACACACACACTGTGTCTTGGCATTTAGACGGAGGAGAGGACTTGAGTGTGTGTGGGCTGCTGGAAGTGATGTGTGTTCCCCGTCCCGCTGTCCAGTCGACGTGAGCGGACAGGAGAGGGAAAGGAAAGGCAAGGCTGAGGGCCTGTACAACACTGTGTAACACTCTCACCTCACAGTGTGCACACGTCACCGCACGTTACTCTCAACACACACACACACACACACACACACACACACACACACAGACAGACCTCCAGGTTCGCCTGGGAAAAGGATGGTGTGTGTGTGTGTGTGTGTGTGTGTGTGTGTGTGTGTGTGTGTGTGTGTGTGTGTGTGTGTGTGTGTGTGTGTGTGTGTGTGTGTGTGTGTGTGTGTGTGTGTGTGTGTGTGTGTGTGTGTGTGTGTGTGTGTGTGTGTGTGTGTGTGTGTGTGTGTGTGCGCAGCTGTAAGGTCTTATCAGCCTGCTGACGAAGCTCGACACATATCAGTTCTGGTGGCAAAGACATGGACCACAATTGGCACAGATAGCAAGTAATTTTGACACACACACACACACACACACACAGCAGGAGACGGTGTGTGTTAAAGGCTTTGGCAGATGTGTTGAAACCGTCAGACAGCCAATCAGGGGATCGATGGCAGCCGTGACTCGCCCAATGACCCACGCTGTTATCTCCGCTGGCCATCCTCCCATTTCCACCTCCACCCTCCCTCTCTCCCCCCACCCACCTCTTTTCTCTCTCTCCTCCTGGATTCTCTGTCTTTTTTGCTTCATAAAAAAAACTTTCTCTTTCCTTCTTCTTTTCTATACCCCCTCCCTTCTTCTTCTTCTTCTCCTCCTCCGTCGCTGGCAGTCTGGTTTTTCTGGTCTAATGAACCTGGGGGGTCTCAGGGCAGCCTCCGCTGGGTTGATTAGGATCCTCATTAAAGAGAGGACCAGACCAGACACCCCATCCCTCCCCCCCCCTTTTCTCCTCCGTCCATTTCTCATCGCTCGCTTCCCTCCGACCCCGCCGCGTTACACAGTGCCATTTTTAATTACCGCAGCTCGTCATAAAAGAGGGGAGCCATTATACATATCTGTGGTGTGTGTGTGTGTGTGTGTGTGTTTCCCTTTGTTCTAATGGACTGAGTGTTTGGTGGTAAACTCCCTGGGAAGGGCCGTCATGAAAACGGACATCACGAGGCATCGAGTCTTTTTTTTTTTTTAAACTACACAAATAAGCGCAGCGGTCTTTATTGGTTTTTGCTTTGGACTCACTTCCACGCTTCCAGAACGGCAGTAATGAGCAAAAAAACCCAACAACTTGTTTAGAGAACGGCTGCAGAGAGAGAGAGACGGAGACAGAGGGAAGAAAGGACCACAGAGTCGCAGAAAATAAATGAGGTATAGTTTTAATAAAGTTTGAGAGAATGGAAAGATGGAGTTGTGGGAAAAGAAAGGGAGGGGAGGAGGAGGAACGGAGGTGAAGTCTGGGCTTTTTTCTTCTGCTGTGCTCAACGGCGGCATCAGATCAGATCAGCGCTGCTCCAGAGGATGCTCAGGGCCAAAAACTAAATCTGATTATGTCGCCTGAGAAGACTAATCTCTCTCGAATCTGTCTTCATCTAATTCCAAAAACAATACTGTAATCTGTGCGTTTGTGTGCTCATGGGTCTCTGTGTGTGTGTTTACAGCAAACTGGGATCATTCACTTGGATTGACTGGCACTTCTGATTTCCCACCAAAGGTGTAGGAATATATGAACTGCAGTGCTTAAACCATGCGTCATTTAATGAATTACCTGCCTGATAATTGGACTAAATTGCCATTTTGTCTTTTTTGAATAATTTTAATCTGCCATTGTATATTGTTTATTTTTGCTCTAACTAGAGATGTTGCTATCAGTATTTTGTTATAACGTGAAAAGTTAATGGTAAAAACAAAGATGCTCTTCACGTGACGATGCAGAAACGATGTGCAGAAATTATTTAAATTCAAGTTCTATATATTTTGGTTGTGTTTGCTAGTTATTCATGACATTCAAACATTATGGATTATGACATTTCTTAGTAATCTTAGGGTTTGATTACAGAATTGAAGGAACATGTATATCGGACAATATATTGGTATAGTCATTTTTTGGCATCAGCCCCCAACAATCCATATCAGTCGGGCTCCAAAGTCTGGAGTTAATTGAAGAAATGTTCCCGTTGAAGAGTTGTTATTTCTGCAAGTTGATTTTTAACAAGCTGCACAGCCGAATCGTCATCACCTTTGATTGTTGCCACTGTACTTTTTGTGGCCATTATTCCAGCTCTGGTGCAAGTAGAAGAAATTTCTGTTCTTAAACCTTCTAAACCAACACTAGACCTATTTGAATCACGGCATTATATATACAATTTTACAGCATTTTATTGGTTCTGCCATTATTGCGAGACAGACAACGGCTTTATCCATGAAGTCAGGGGAGATGCGGAACTACTATTCTAGCAGGAAGTCTTGACTGATGACTGACTGCAACATTATAATCTTTGTAAATTAAAAAAAATCTTTGTGTTTTGAGACCAAACGAGCAATTTGTAGACGTCTCCATGAGCTCTGGGATGTCAGATGGACATTTCTAACGTTTCCTGATATTTTATAGACCAATCAATGTATTGATGTGAAAAGAAGACTAGAGATTAATCTATATTGTAAATGTTAGCTGCAGCACTAATTAAGTAGGAAATGTCCTTTCCTAATGTGTCTGTATTTAATATATACGGTCCAATAACCTTTGAGAAAGTTCTGCTCTGTGACACACACACACACACACACACACACACACACAAATGCACTGTCATAATGCATTAGCTATCAGAACTGCTCAGTGAGCAATCAGATACGGGACACACACACACACACACACACACACACACACACACACACACACACACAGACGAATGCTTGTTCTGCTCACTGACTTCCTGTTAGCACCGCTAGCATCCGCTAATTAGATTCCATTAAAGGTGGCATTCATAACTCTGGAGGTTTCTTTGGCTGAAGCACCACTCGGTGTAAAAAATACTGCCAATTAGACGCCCGCCTCGCCAACGCCGCCACGTCCGACCAGCCAGAAAGACGAGAAACCTCGCTCCGCCTCGACGGGCGTTCGACTCCCAACCACCGACAATGTCACAGAAGTCGTTTTTTTCTTCTTCTTCTTCCTCTCTGTAATGGTCTGGCAACTCCTGGAAATTGAGGAGAAGCGATAGAGATCCTCCTCGAGGGGTGGTGGGGGAGACGGAGAGGAGGCAGAGGGGTTTATCAACAAAAGCAGCACTTGGGGATTTAGTGGACAAAGTGTCGGGCTCGGTACAAACTCCCCAGGTGGCTGATGGGAAGGCAACGCATGGGGCTTGTCTGGGGGCTAAATATCAGCGTTTTCTCCCCCACCTCTTCTCCGCCTTTTGTCTCCATTCCGTCTCCTCATGATGCCGTCTTTATCTGCCGCCCTCTTTATCAACGGCTGAAGCACCCCCCTATTAGCTTAGCCTGCTAACGCGTGATAAAAAGACCTCGTGACAGTATCTAGGGCCCCTCTTCCTTCACCTTCTTTTCATTTTTAATGAATGAAGAAGAGATGGGAGGAAGGAAGAAAGAGTCTGGTATTTTGGGTACCACTCCCCCACCTCCCCCTACCTCATCTCTGCAGATCCGTCTGTCAGCACGCCAGCCAGCCAGCATCTAAGCTAACCCGGGCCGGCGTCGGAAATGTCACTTGGTACATTAGCATTTAGCCACCGCGCTCTGCTGTCAATCTGGGTTTATCTTTGACACCCCCTATGGTCTATCACCTTAGCTCACAGAACCCCTCCATCCCTCCCTTCCTCCCAGTTAGTCATTGTACTAATAAGGCAGAGGGACAGTAGAATTTATCAGGGTTAGACACTCCCGCCCCGCCAGCCATTACTCATCCACAGACCAGCACATGCCAGCAGTGGCTAATTGCTTTCTTTAACATTGGCACATGTGACATTCAGCAGAGAGAAGATTCCTTTTCACAGTGCTGGATTTGGATAGAATGGGCACATCATGTTAGCATATCAGAAAAATGTACAAAAGAAACGGTTGACATCTGTTGAAGCAGTTGGCCTCCCACCTAACAGGTTAATTTAATTTGCGGCGACTTTTAATCAAGTTCCTGGTCCAAAACAAATTTGGCTCTATTGAGATGTTGAGTATCTGTTATCCTGAGAGTATTTTTCCCCCTGTCCTTTAATAGACTGTTAACCACGAGACCAGATAAGAGAAAACACCGGCCATTTGTTTAAAAGACCCATGTTTCCTTTCGCCGTCCGTCCCGAGTAAATGGGACCAAAACCGATCGATTGAAATACTGCTGAGCTGACCAGGAGGGAAAATTCATAAGATTTATGTTAAGACTTGGTTTGATAAATTGCAGATGATGTGCCACCTCACAAATAAACGCTGGAAACCTCTTGCGTAGGCCTCTCTTTTGTACACGACTTAATGTGAAAGTCAAGGTGGGGTTGCAGAGGAATCGAGTTTGGGAGGCAAAAAAATTGTAGTGTAAGCAATTTCCCCTTTTGTTGTGAGCAAAGGGGGATTATTCATCAAAGCGATGGTGGATGGTCCCAATATCTCGCAAAGCTCTTTGTTTTGTCTGCTGGCAAAAAGATTAATGAACAGGGCAGGCTGACATTTCCAGCAGGACAGACATTGATCCGGACGCCTTCTGAAGATCCTCATTGTCCTGTTTACCCTGCAAACAATGGATGACAGTGAGGAAATACGTGGCCGTATGAACACACACATATATAGACACACTCGCTAATCCAAAGGGCAAACTCAGAATTTCATAAGCTACTTTATTTGTTATTAATCAAGAATTCTTTCATGACATCTAAAGAGGTTCTCTCTTTGTGTTTTATTTAAGAAACTGACTGGCGCCTGCTGATAGGGTTTGTTGGCAGCCGTCGAGAGTCAACGGGGACCTAAACTATTTATTTTGCAAATCAAACGCATTCAAGCACATTTGGGTTACCGACCTACAGTATGAGAATAAAAGTAACAGAAGTTTTTAATATATTTTAGATTGGAATGAGCCAACTGTTTCGAATCCCCGTTGACTTGATCTAGAATTGCTGACTGGAGGTTGCAGCCAATTTTTGGGGCTAACAAACCTATTAGTTGTCCCTTGGTTTTGGGAATTAGATAGATAGGTGGAGATCCTTGTGCCACTTGTATCATTGACGTACTGTCTTCTACTTATTTGTAGATCTTTGTCCTGGTCTTTGTCCAGGTTCAATTGTAGTTTGGGGTATTTTAGGGGTATTTCTTTCTATTATCGAGACCAGGACATATGTGTCTCCTAATGGGATATATGATGTCAAACCAAAGCCATACTTGGGGACTTAAGTTGTCCAAGTCGGCTCTTATCCCTGCTTCGATTGACCCAGATGCCTCTAGTTAGCTTAAAAGCCTGATATCGTCTCAGGCCAACAATGCATTTAACCTGCCTGTTTGCCCAGTCTTTTTTTTTTCCCCTGCTAAAGCTGTGGAATAACTACAACAGGCAGACGTAGGTTCTTCCTCGCATTTAAATCTGTCCATGTCCTGGCCCCCCTAGTACCTGTTTGACCTTCTTCCCATACCCCACCCAAAAAGTTACAGTCATCTGATACGGGTTTACCAGCCATCCCCCTTTACCAACCTGAAAACTAATGGTGAAGGGGCATTCAGTTTGGCAGCCCTCACCCTCTAGAACTCTCTCCTGGTAGAGATCCGCAATGTCTCCCCACCTCTGGACACATTTTAAAAACATCTCAAATCGAAGGCCTTTGAACATTAGTGACATTGTGTGTTCCAAACTTTGATAAGCTGCACACGGAAAGGCATGTAAGGCTTGAAGGGCTTGAAAGGCTGTGTGAATCTAATGTATTCCTATAGTTATTTTATTTTACTGAAGTGGACAATAGCAAAGGTTTACATTTAAGTAGATAGGTACAGGTACAGTAGCAAAACATGTAAGCGGTCCAACACTACAAACCCAAACCTAGCTACCTGTGACGTGTGTGGTCAAAAAGACAACCCAAGATACGGAACAGAGAACTTGAAGTGTTCAGTTTCTCTTCACACACCTGCCCTTCATCTTTTTAACTAGTGCCCAAACCATGAATAGCTTTGCCAGCTTCTCGTGGCCCAAATAATGAGTTGTGGCACATGATACTGGAAGCAGGAAACGCTGCCATGCCATAGGCTTTCATTGAACTGCTGCCAGCTGTTGTTGTTGTCGAGTTATTTTGGGCTTCTCACGAGTCCGTTTCTGGCCAGCGACATCAAGGAGTGGACTGAGTGTCGATAGGCGGCCAACATACTGCAACTATCTCTGCTTTTGTTTGATGGAAAAAAGGCAGAAAAACTGCAGAGGCCGTCCCCCCAGGGCGGGTTAAAGGCTCTTTGCCCTGTGCCAGTCATATCAACATAACCCAGCGCTGTGTGATTACTCTGCCCTAATGCGAGCAGATGGAGGCCCACTGTTGCTTTCGGCCAATCAAAATAATGTCATTATAGTGGAATAATGGCCGCGGTTGCCAGTAAAGCCACAGAGGGGAGGGGAAGAGATGAAGAGGAGTCGGGGTGTTTTTATTGTCCCCGAGAGGCCGGCGAGATCCAATCAGCGGGGTGTGACTTACAGTCTGGGAGCCCCGAGCCCATCCACAGCGCCTCCCCTGCTCTCCTAACTATCGCCTCCGCTGACAGGCCGGGGAGAGGGGAGCTGTACGTAAACACACCGAGAGCGCAATGGACGCTTTTCTGTTTGATTTTTTTTTTTTTTTCTCGTGCAGTATGAATTAATAAGCGAGCGGGGATGATATGCATTTGTGCCTGCCTGCACAGGACTTTTGCATAGTGTGTGTGTGTGTGTGTGTGTGTGTGTGTGTGTGTGTGTGTGTGTGTGTGTGTGTGTGTGTGTGTGTGTGTGTGTGTGTGTGTGTGTGTGTGTGTGTGTGTGTGTGTGTGTGTGTGTGTGTGTGTGTGTGTGTGTGTGTGTGTGTGTGTGTGTGTGTGTGTGTGTGTGGCGCCAGCTCTCCAGTTATTGCTTTTGAAGTTGTTAATTAAACCCTCAACCATCTGGTAGCTCAATGAAATTACACTGAGCTTCTCAGCCATGAAAAAAACATGACTGACTGACTAAATGAATAAATAAATGAAAAAAAGATTAATAATTTAATAAATGCTTCAAATATCTCCTTGTCTAAGTGAGGAGGGGGGAGGGGGAGAGGGAGAAAAAAAACAATACAAAAAAATAGCAAGAAGCCTTATTAATGTAAACGCGCCGTCACTTCTTGTTGCGCGGGTTTGGGTGTAAGTGGGCGTCGCCGGCGTGCTCACGAAGGCTTGCAGGTGAGTCGAATGCAGCTGTCGGCGGTGTCAACCTTTTGATCTCCCTCGATGTCTTCCTCCTCCTCTCTCCCCCTCTCCTGTCAAACGCTGCATGCCTCCATGTGTCGCACAAATATAAACACACACACACACACACGCATCGTGTTTAGGTTTCCACGCGGACAAATCCGTGTGTAGAACACGAGTGGAAACGTTCCAGGAAGTGAAAATTAGTATACTCTTTAATAAGCCCACTGCTGAATGCATTCTGCCGCTGCTGCTGTCTTATAATTCAGCATAATGTACTGCACCACGTGTTTTATGGTCCTTAATGTTGCACTGAAGACATTTTTCCCGTATGGTCGCGTGCTAAAATAATTTAATTTCCACTCAGATCCCTTACTGTAAATAATAAAGTACCTGCCAATGATGAATATTGTCTCATGAGACTTGTTTATATCATATAGCAAAGTGTACACGGTAATTGAATTAGTGCATCTGTATGTATATATATAGAGATGGTACCAGGAAGGATGCGGCATTCGTTCAACTGCGACCGCTGATATCGCAGTAACTTGCCGCTTTACCACCAAGGGCAACTTCAAAGAAATGCGAGCGGGGGGAGGATTTCACCTGAACCAGCCGGGGAGACGAGTTTTGCGTTTGGTAAAGAGTGAGAGAAATACGAGGTGGCGGCGAAAAAGGGGGATAAATGGGATTTGAGACTGAAGGAGAGTTAGAGATGTTGTTGTTGTTGTTTTGGGTGGAAATGACAAGAAGAAGAAAAAAACGCCGCGGGTAGTTAAAGATGCAGACAGGATTGAATAGAGAAATGCACATGCTCATATTTTTTTCCCAGTCATGCAGTGGTACAGTAAATTACCTGTCGGGTGAATCGTGGGTGATTATCATAAACAAACAACCTCCGATACAAACAAAATCAAATATCCAAACGCACGCTTTCCCCATATGAGTCACATCTAACAAAGTATTTATCACAAACTGTGTTTACTGTACGTCAGCTTGAAAAAAAAAAAGCAGGGGGGAAATGAACACACAGATGCACACACATGCAAAATATTTCACATTGGAGTGAAAGCGAAGTGTGCAGAGACATGTGTTCTCCCTCTTAGTCGCTTTTTTCTCCCTCTCTTGTTCTGTGATGAGATTCCATTAGACGCCATTAAATCTCTGCCTAAGAGCCCTCTGAAGCTTCACAATTACAGGAATGAAAGACCCAAAAAAATTGCAAATCACAATCCTCATCGAGCGCTCTTCTGCACCGCGGCGGCTGCCGGGGAAGGGAGAGTCGCGTGGGAGCCGTTACACGGGGCCCCGGCACCGGCCGGGAGTCAGGGGCCTCTGCAGAGCTCATTAGAATGACTAAGAGCCCCGAACGAAGGCCCTTATGCGAGCGCCATAATGGAGCGGGGGCTCTTGTGCCCCAGAGCCGTAATGGAGGCTCTCGTGCGGTTGCGCACCCCCCCCCCCCCCAAGGGGCTCCAACCACCGTGTGTCTGTTGTCACTGGACAGGCTGGTCACCGAGCGAGAGGGTGAAGTGTGCGGAGGTGGTTCGTTGATAATAATTCATCAAGTATAAGAGGCTCACATTTCTAGAGATGTTGTCCGATATCACTTTGTCCCCCTTCCCGATAGCGATTCCGATAGCTGGACGTAGCGTATCGTCCGATACCGACTACCGATCTGATCCCAGTGCATTTAGAAAAAAATACATTTTAACAGCTGTTTGCTACCAACCCTGGATGGACGTGATGATTGTGTGATGGTTTTGACAAATTGCCGACATTTTAGATAGCTCTTGCTAACGCTACACTACAAGAAATACAATCCCTTTTTTCCTTACAGCTCTAAAAACAGTGGCCCTCTCGCTGGTGGCAGTACAGCGCTACTGCTATTTTGCAGCAGTGAAGCAGCAGAAGAAGAAGAAGAAGAAGAAGTGATTTCCAGGGAAAGTAAATAGCAGTTTTATCCGCGGTGAACCTTTAAAAAGGTATCGGATCGGTACATAGATTTGCGCCAATATCCGATACTTTCGTATTCGTATCGGAAAATCTCAAAGTTTCAATAGATATTATTTGCTGTGAGATGATTCCTTCCAGCGCTGGTATGACATCACATTCCTCCTTGCAAAGTTAAATTGTAAACTTTTTTTAAAGCCACTTTGAGCATCTTTCAAATGATTCTGCGATTATAGGACTCTGGTTATTTTCTGTCTTCGGTGATCGGCACATTCGTCTTCCCGGGTCAGATCACAATTTGCTGTCATGCTGCCATAATGTCTATTTTTCTTCTTTGTTGCCTCGGGGGACTTGCCAAAGTTGAATTTTTCAAATTATTCACGAACAAGCTGTAAGGCAGAGGTTGTCACAGAAGTCAACATGTACACCTTTCTTTTTCTTTTTTTGACGCAGGGAATGATGAAGCTCAAGCACAGTATGTGTTGGTGCAGGAGATAAGTAAACAGCCTACAGACAATAGGAAGAGGATTTACATGAACTGTAGCACACACCTGATTTTAGTTGACTTCATTACAATAGTTTTAATTTGGCAAAAATAAAAAGATCCCCATTTTTGTATCCACTTCCTGTCTCCTGAAAACAAATTATCAAACCCTTATGACACAGAAATGTAACTGAGGTTTGATATTTTACAGTTTAACCCTAAATGTGATTATCAGTAGCTATAAATTAAAAGAAAACACAAATAGAACCAAATATATAGAACTTGAATTACAAAAATGAACCTATCTCTTCTGCAGTCTTAATTCTGTTCAATGAAAGTTTCCATGGAGACTTTTAATAAAGTCCTTGTTGTTTTAATTACATCTGAGGTACACGCTGATTCTTGACTTGTTTTTTTTTTCTTCCCGCCCCCCCCCCCCCCCCCCCCGAGTTGAAACTTTAGATGGAATCGTTTTCTCATGAACCAGCTTAGTGACTCTGCGTCTTCAGCGAGACACGTTTTTAATTCAGCGAGGTATTAGCCGTTGCCATAGATGTCTCTCTTTTATAAATACATCCTCGGCGGCGATGTTTGACGCGCGGCCGTGTACTCGCAGCCTCTCTAATTTCTCTCTCTCCCGTTAAATATCACGAGTCCTGCTGCTTAAAACGCAGACCTGTTTTTTTCCCTCTCAGCGGAATGACATTTAAAAAGAAAAAGAAACACAAGACCTTTTGCAACAGGGGCTCAGTGAGGAAAAAAATGAAACTCTCGAAATCTCCCGGCGTGAAGACGAGGCTTTAATTATAGGAGAGTTAAAGTTAAAACTTATATTCATGTCAGCGGAGGTGGAGCAGATTAATTTGCGCAGTCTAAAAACGGTATGAAGCGTTTAAACCGGTGAGGGAGAGATGTGCGTATCGCTCGTCGCCGCAATGTGGCCGAGATCGCTGGCAGTCGTGAATGCCAGGTCATCTCGCTTTTGTGTGTGTGTGTGTGTGTGTGTGTGTGTGTGTGTGTGTGTGTGTGTGTGTGTGTGTGTGTGTGTGTGTGTGTGTGTGTGTGTGTGTGTGTGTGTGTGTGTGTGTGTGTGTGTGTGTGTGTGTGTGTGTGTGTGTGTGTGTGTGTGTGTGTGTGTGTGTGTGTGTGTTCCCCGTATGCATCTCTATCTCAGTGTGTGTGTGTGTGTGTGGGCACATGAGCTGAAAAGCTGTTGCACGGCCTCATCGATTTCATGCCCTCTTCTCACATCTATTCACATCTCCTCTCCTCCGACTCACCTCCCTCCTCCCCGGTCGTCGTCCTCCTCCTCCTCCTCTTTTGGTCCGTTGCCCATGGCGATGGTTCACCTTGGTAACCGGCAGCCGAGCAGGAAGTGGGAGACGGCCTGGTGAGAAGAGGGACCTCCCGTGAGCGTTGTGCAAGGGTGGTCACGTGATGCGGGGCGGGGGGTTGGGAGGGGGGGTCGATGGCGAAGGGGCTTGTTCGCTGCAGGCTTTTAAAAAAAATAACTATATAAATGTATGTTAAACATCCCGATCGAACCAGGTGCTCCTCCGAGGCCGGAAGCCACGGGTAAAAGAAGAGTAGACAATGAAAAGGGCTCGGGCACGTAACTCTCGATGGAAGCTTAGAGAGTTGGAGGAAGGAAGGAAGGAGCTGGAAACAAGACGCCCCGGCGAATAAGAGCCTAAATATAAAGAGAGGGTTTTCTCTCAAAAGCGCCTCACAGGGGTCTTATGTGTCTTGAACCAGATGGGAGGACTTGTGAGGAAGTAGGCCAGTGCCTGTTGGTGAGAGGTATTTTCAGACAGAGGTATTGCACCAGAGGAGGCCTTCAAACGACGATGATGGTGGGGGGTCGTCCTATACAAGAGGGACGTCCCCCTTTGTATTTACAGGAGAATCAAGTTCATTTGCAATATATTCTCACAGGAGATGAATAAATATTTCTTCCTGGACATTTAAATTTTCAAACATTTGGGAGTAATGTTGTCATAACTCTGGTGGCTGGCCACAAAACCCAGTTTTTGTTTTGGCCGCAGGATCATTTTGTGTTCGTTCGCACGATGCTACGCAAATTAACACAACCCACGAATATCTCCGCGCTAATCCGCCTCCGCGACTTCGTGTCACCCCGAATATACGCAACACACGTTTTTGTTCAAAAAATCTGCGAATATTTCGTTAGCTGACGCTTTTGCGCGTGCGCCGGGAAAAAAAGTCATTGATGGCTTTGCAGGTGGAGAGATGAAGCTCACGTGACTAAATGGAAAACGACTCATTGCACTGAACATGCCACAGCCTGACGTACCAGGAAATAATCAGCTGGTATATTGTTTTAATTTCTGCCAAGCGCTCGTGTCCATGGCGATGCAGTGCCAGTGTGTCTGGCTGCACCTTTGTGTCTGCAAGCATGTCCATGCACATTCCTGTGACACCCCCCCCCCCCTTCTCCTTTTGTGCATGTGCCTGTCGGTGCGTGCGTGTTGCTCGCGGCTGTGTGGAGGCTCAGTGCTCACTCAGTAATTCCCCGGTCCCAGGCTGTGTATTAGCGGCTGATCCAGCCGACTGGGCCAAGCGTCCGCATTCAGTCGGTCTGGGATCCGCAGCTCAGAGCAGGATGCTGCCCAGGCTCTCTGATGCCTCCCTAAGCTCTCCAGCACAGAGCAATTTACTGGCACCGGATTGGCACAATCAGTGTGTGTGTGTGTGTGTGTGTGTGTGTGTGTGTGTGTGTGTGTGTGTGTGTGTGTGTGTGTGTGTGTGTGTGTGTGTGTGTGTGTGTGTGTGTGTGTGTGTGTGTGTGTGTGTGTGTGTGTGTGTGTGTGTGTGTGTGTGTGTGTGTGTGTGTGTGTCGACCGCTTGTGCTCATTTCTGTTTACTCCTGCTTCTTTTTGTTGTTGTTGTTGTTGTCATCTCTCTTGCCTGTTCTCTGCCTCGGTCATTGGCCCATCGTGGTCCGGCCTCCTATTATGAGATTAAAGTCGCAATTTCCCGAGAATAAAGTCCAAATGTTACGAGAATAAAGTCCAAATGTTACGAGAATAAAGTCCAAATGTTACGAGAATAAAGTCAAAATGTAACGAGAATGAAGTCAAAATTTATTCAGAGAATAAATTAGTAAATTTACGAGAATTAAGTCCAAAAAATTTGTGAGAAATGAAGTCGTAATATTGTGACGGTAATATCATAATATTACGAGAATAAAGTCAAAATGTCCTGAGAATATAGTTGTTAGGGTTGCTGTTTATTTCCTTAATGTAATATCGAATCAAATTTACATTTTTCTCGTAATATCACGACTTTATTCTCTTTAGTCTCACTGTTATTTTTTCCCCCCTCAATGTGGCCTTAAAACTCTGTTGTACTCCTCTGCCATAACATTTGAATAAAGTTTGCTCTTTTTTTTTTTTTTCCATCTCTGACACTTTATAATTTCCTTTGGACTTTTGTGATTTTTCTGTGGGTTATCTGTCTGTGTCCTTCCTCGTCTGTGTGTGTGTGTGTGTGTGTGTGTGTGTGTGTGTGTGTGTGTGTGTGTGTGTGTGTGTGTGTGTGTGTGTGTGTGTGTGTGTGTGTGTGTGTGTGTGTGTGTGTGTGTGTGTGTGTGTGTGTGTGTGTGTGTGTGTGTGTGTGTGTGTGGTTAAAGCAGCCAAGTCGGTCCACTTCTCAGAAAACTGCAGCCAAATTGGCTCATTTATGTAAACATTCAGTTCGGGGCCGTCTTGCCCGACCTCGGCCTCCGACAGCAACAAGAAGTCCACAGGGGGAAGCTGTGTAAAGCCTCTGTATTTGAAAAAACACACAGGCATCGTTAGAAAACCAGACGCACAGAAGTTTTGTTTTGGCCAGACGTATTGTATTTAGTATAATGATTGCATTTGACAGCGAGAGCGACAAAAGTTTGCTTCTGATCGTGTCATGAGGAGGTGAGCGACGAGCTGCTGTAATGATGAGGAAGAGATGGAGTCAAAAGGTCCTCGTGTGTGTGATCATGGCCTGCTGCTGTTGTTCCGGTGGTTGTTGACGTGGGTTTTAATTCGTATGTTGCACAATGATTTCTTTTCATAACTCCTCGTTGTTATGAAGGCTGGAGACTCACAGTCGGGTCCGAAGGTCAGAGGACACTTTTCCCACTGTGGTGATGCTGCGTAGGAGTAAAGTTCATGTTGGTACAGTATCATGCTGCGGGACTATAGAGTGCAAATAAAAAATGGACGTAGTCGCCGGGTTCCGGAAAATGAAGCTAATGCCTGAAGCCTGTATTCTCTGGAATGACCAGCAGAGGGCGACTCTACTGGTCGCAAAAATAAGTCAGTTTCTATAGAAGTCTATGAGAAAATTACAATTTTAAAATGGCCCGGCACTTGATTTATAACGTAAGTAAAAGTCAACGTTTATTTCTTCTATTTTTGAGTGTTTGCTTTCCAGCGTTTTAAAAACACACAGCTGTGCTTGTTGACATTACATTGACAGTATTTTCCGCTCGCGGTAAACGCTTTGAAAATTAGTTTACACACCACATAAGACACATCCATCGCCCAAGATATTCAGTTTCTTCATGCTTTGCCTCATTTTATGCTCAGCGTCTGTCCTCGGCGGAGTTCGCTCTTCCATTCATCCAACTAAAATTCGTCTCGGTGCACACGAAAAGCCAAAAAAGCAGCGAAGGGAAAACGCTGCTGTGAACAAGTCACTGCAAAAATGGCAAACGTAGTAAACATATCGTGATGGTGTGAAACCTCGCACTGAATATAGGTCACGGGGAATATGATTTGATAAAAGGGTTGAGGAACGAGACTCGGATCACAATAAATCCTCCGGCGGATAATAAGCCCTCAAATTCAGGCAAACGCGTCTCTGCATGTGCAGGTTGCACATGGATGAACACGGTAAATGATGTTGTTTGTTTTGCCGGTTTTGATACGATCAGACGGTGAATGCGAAAGCGGAAAAACCAGTTTGCTTTGCAATGAAATAAAATATAAATGATGTCAAATGCATGAGACTTCTCTAATTAAAAATGGAAAATTAGCTTTTTTTATGTTATCTATGATACACGGGAAAAAAAGGGTCCGGAAGGGGGAGAGAAGTTTTTATTTTGATTTTTTTTTGACATTTAATGGTTTATCAGTTCGTTGGAGGAATCCAAAAGATTTGAGATATCATTTCTAGACATGAAGGGTACATGGAAAAATTATTTACCTCCGCCAGCTTAACATTTTTATACTGTATACGAAAATGGACGTAGTCACTGGGTCCGGAAAGTGAAGCCTGTATTCTTTGTAATCACCAGCAGAGGGCGACTCCACTGGTTGTGTCTATAGAAGTTGTGATTTATAATGTCAGCCAACATTTTATTAGTTTATGATTCAATCTCTAGATTCAAGTGTTCTTCAATACAAGAAAATTTCATTCCGTCAATGATGGTCCCATTTTGAGTTAAACAGACGATAAACCAAAATACAGTATGTATTATTGCGTGGATACAGTTTGATTGACAGCTAGTAACGGAGGTAAAAGTGAATCATTGGCAGTGTTCCCACGCTACTACAGTGATATTCTAGTTTAAAGTTTACAGAGGGATTGATTAATTAATCGACTGACAGAAGATGAATCTGTATTTTCCTACTTTTACGTAAATTCTGCCTCCAAAATATTTGCGCATTTTGTTGAATACTTTTCACTGTTCGATGATCAATTTATTTGTTCAGAAGAAAAAAATTCCAGAAATCAGTTCACTATGAAAACTGACTGACATTTTCGACCTTGACAACCTTCTCTGGCTCCGGTAGGATTGGCTGACAGTCAGCTCTTGGCTCCCCCCCCCCCCCCCACCCCCCTCTGGTTATTTATAACAATCCCAGGTATTATTTTCATTATGTTCCAGATTCTTTCTCTTTCTTCTCACAAGTGCTACAAAATCCATTTCCCAGATTAGCTCACTTGACATTTGACAGATCTAACTATGAATATATTTGAATATATCTTGACACGGATCTGCACACATGAAGCATGATTTTTTTTTTCTGTGTGTGTGTGTGCGCGTTCGTGGCTGTGTTATTTTTCGCCCTGGCCCCTCCACCAGAACCCAGCTGTGTTGGCGTCACCTCCATCACAGGAAAGTTAGCTCTTTGTGAGGTAATTAAAGTGGAAGCATCTGTTCCAACTCTGCACATCTCACACCTGAGCTGCTACTAACTCAGCCAGCAACCAGCAGCCGAGCCGCCGCCGCTGATGCCTGAGGTCACTCGACGCCGCCGCCGCCAGTGGATTTATTCTATTTTATATATATATATATATATATATCATATGGATTTTTTTTATGGAGTTACCGCTGGTCACAGATTATCTTCAGGATGTTAAAGCTACAGTGTGTAATATTTAGAAGAACTTATTCACAGAAATTGAATATATATTGTCCATACTGTGTTCATATATGTATAATCCTGGTGTTTTTTCGTCAACTCTGAATGAGTTAGATATAGCTCCATGAGTTGGACCCGACCTCCGTGTGAGTCTCCATGTATCTACGTCGTGTTGAATACGGTTGTTGAACTAAACTAAAAGTATTTCATTTTTTTTTTCTGTGATCGTATGATTAAAGGCTGACAAGGAACACTCGTACATACCCACACACAAAAGCTGCAGAGGAGAAAGAACTCCACGTGCCATTTCACCCCCAGTCGGAGAGTTGATCGCCTCCTACGACGCTTTCATCCTCCCGCAAACTTCCCCTTTAACTGGAGACTCCAACCGTGGGGGCCTCCCCACCCATAAACGGCGAGCAAGTGTCAAAGCCACAGGTTGAGGGAGTGTGTGTGTGTGTGTGTGTGTGTGTGTGTGTGTGTGTGTGTGTGTGTGTGTGTGTGTGTGTGTGTGTGTGTGTGTGTGTGTGTGTGTGTGTGTGTGTGTGTGTGTGTGTGTGTGTGTGTGTGTGTGTGTGTGTGTGTGTGTGTGTGTGTGTGTGAGACACAGTGTAACAGTATGTGTCTCCCATGTTCGAGACCGAGAACCCTGCCCTCTCTATCCTTTCCAATCTCAGACACAGCAGTGGACCGATCGCGGCGCAGGTTTACTCATCAACTCACCCGTGGAGCCCCTCGATATCGAAGGGATGCTACATTAGTTCTGGTTGCTGCAAGTATACGAGGAGCAGCGGGGGGGGTGGCGGCGGCGGGGCGCTGTTGTGGTGCCCCCCGCCATATGGAGCAATTTGTAAGGATGCACTGATACGTTATTTTAGCCACTTCCTTGTGTGTTGGGATTATGGCCTTTTCTGGTTAGTTTGGATCTATGTGTGTTTCTGCTCGGCCCCCATTCTGAGGTGTGTGTGTGCTCCTGGCTGGGGGCGTGGCTCAGCTCTGTGATATCTCCTGCCCACAGTACTACTAAGCAACCAATCCTTACTCTAATTTAGTTTAATAATAATAGCAATAATTTTAAAAAAATGATTGCAGCCTCTGAGGACTTCACAAAGATACAATTACACAACTCTGCAGAAGTCACAGTGTAGGGAGTGGAATTGGAGTCACATGGCGACACAGAGTAGCAACACACTGTGATTCCATGTTGTCATCAAGCCTCGAGTTTGGCATCTTCACCAGCGCCATCTTGGTTTTTTGTGGAACCAGAAGTAACCATATTTTGGCGATTGTGGGGTGGGGCCTGACTGAGATATCGTCCGATGCAAGCCTACCTAAACCTGCAACCATGCACCCCTTGGACAGTACTGGAGTCGCCCTCTGCTGGTCATTCAACAGAATACAGGCTTCAGGGCCCAGTGACTACGTCCATTTTTTTGGTCAGTCTTTGGACGACACCCAGCCAAAGTGAAAGAGGAAGACGAGGTAAAATAAGCGGAAGAAGAGAGACAGGCAGATTAAAAAATCTAATTGTCTCCCTCACATCAAGGAAGTCTTAATGTGCATCCATCCATGTGTCGTCTGATCAGAAATCGGAGGCCAACTCTGCTCGAGCTGCTGCTCGTCCTTGGACACACATATATATATATATATTTTTTCTTTTCAAATGATAGAGACGAAGAAAAGAGAAGAAAATTAAAGCCGTCATTACCCAAGTCCTTTGTGAATAGAATAGTCTAATTCATGTGTTTGTGTCTCTGTGTGTGTGTTTGTGTGCAGTTGCAGCACTGAAGTCACTGTACTCTTAAAAGGCTCATTAATTATACTTGGAGTCATTATGGAGATAAGTGTGAGCCCGACTATTGGTGCCGACGATAAGAAGAAGAATTACCTGTTTTGGTGCTTTTGCTTTGCAATCAGCTGCCCATTAGAGATATCAAGGGACTTTGTATTATCGTCCCCTCTTCTTCCATGACTTTTCTTTTTTTTCTTTTCTCTTTCTCCACTCAGCATTTTCCCCCACCGTTCTCTGCGTCCTGTCAGTTTTCTGCGTGGCCGAGGGTTATGAATGTGTGTTTCCATTGCCCATCATAATAAGCCGGTAATCATGCAATCTGGAGCATTGTTCATCGTTTTTGTCCATGGGAATACCTTCCACATGAGTATCTAAATACACGCACGCACGCACGCACACACACAGATTGCTGTAGCCAAAAACAAAACACACAAATGCCAAAAAACAACACATTTTCACACTGAGCTTGGAGATTGGACAGATGCATCGTGGGCCAGTGGAAATTCCCAATTGCCAATTCTTTGGACTTATTTTGGACCCTCTTGGTATTTAAACTGTAGCCGTGAGTAAAAGACTCAATTGAAAAAATCGGTACCAAAAAATAAAAATACTGATTCAAGGCGTTTTCACAACAGAGTCCGAACCAAGCCCCCCCCCCCCCCCTTCTTCTATTGTTTAATGTCGTCTCAACTTCCGTCAATTGGTACTAAAGTCGTAACTATGGGTTTTCACTCTCCGTTAGTGTGGACCGTGGTCTGAGGAACCTTTCACACCGGTTATTTTGGGTCCGGGCTAAACTGGAAGGTGCGAAAGGGCCCTCTACTGAAATGTTATTAGAGCAAGTGACGCCCCCCATCCATTTGTGAACTGCTGTATCGAAGCCTCTGGTTTTGGCATGTTTTGTCCAGCGCCATCTTGTTGTTTTTTTTAACGACCCAGAAATAACCATATTTGGACGAGAGGTGGAGCTAAGGAGAAGCGAGTGGTGGGTCTGAAAATGGACGTCCACCCACACCTGCGACCTGCACCCATTGGATGACTCTGGGAAGTTTTTGGGAGGGCGAGCGAGCGCACCTCTGGACTGCTCTCTCGCCCGGCGGTGTGATCCGACTCCCTCCTCTTGGTGTTGATATAAATGCTGATTGACTTGTTTCTGATGTCCCCGGCATATGGCTAATAAAGGTTTTCAGAGCGGCGGAGCCACAGGAGCCCCCGAGCTGCCACGATCAAAGCGACGGCCTCAAACAGGCCTTTGTGTTCTCCAGCCATTAGGGCACAGCAACGCCAGCACCTGGTGCGAGCCATATGAATATCATTAGCTCGGTTTGTTTGTCATTGTGTGTGTGTGTGTGTGTGTGAGGCTGCAGACCTTTTATGAATCCAATCTTTCCTTTTTATTTCGTTATTTTTGCGATTTATTTCTGCCTGATGATGTTCAGAACAGCTTCTGATGAGAGAGGATTTAAATATATTTCTTCCCAAGGGATAATGAAGTGTGTGTCAGTTGCAGATTTTGCGTTGTTGGCTCAGATGTCGTGGTTCCAGATTTTTCAGATGTGAAGCTTTGATGTTTTTTTTTTATACTGGTTGTGAATTAAAGCAGAGTAGATTTATTTTTTGGGGGGGAGTTGGACAAACAATTTGAATATGAACAAACCAAATAGATAAAGGTATATCCAGAAAATAATCAGCAGATAGAATAAAAGACAATGCTCTCTCCATAGGAACATCTCAACCTGTTGCAAACACTTCTCCATTCTTTGTGCTAAGCTAACTGGCTGTCGCCTTCATGTGTCGTCTCATTTAACTCTCGGCAAGTGAGTTGATTTCCTAAAATGTCAAACTCTCCGACTGTCTGTAGTGAAAGGAGGGCGGTGGGACTCGGGAGTGATCGGACCTCAGCGCTGCTGTCGCCTCCCGGCGCAAAGAATCGACCGGCGTGTCGACGGGACGTCGTCCGAAGAGCCCTCTGACGGACAAGACACCCAGTGCGGGAAAGAGCCTTCACAAAAACACACTCAAATGTCAGCGGTTTCGACCTCGGCGTGAGCCCCGGGGTGCAGGGTGAGTGCATTTTACATTTTCATGTCACGAGGTGTAGGAACCAGGGCCGCGGCGGGAAAACAAGCGATGACTGGCAGAGAGTGATTGAAACGGGTCTGAACAGGAAGCGTCGCTGTTTGATAGCGCGCGTCTCCCGTGTGTGGTGTCTGTCACTAATCCATCACACCTATTGATCCTCGGAGAGGGGCAGTGCAGCTGAGCACAGGAGGAGGACGGAGGAGAGACGATGGGTAACAGGAAGAATGAGGGGAAGGGATGAGGAGGAGGGGGGTCTCGCACACAATCGCAGAGGTCTTCCCGTCCTGTTCGGAGGTGTCTTTGTACGCCATTCATCCGTCTGCACCTTATCGATCCTCCGCTGAAATATACGACTGTTTATTCACATTCAGGCCACAACAGCAGCCCGCTGAAAGACATATTGATTTCGCATGGCTGTGTGTGTGTGTGTGTGTGTGTGTGTGGGTGGGAGTGTAGGAGGGGCAGGAAACTGTATTTTGGTGTGAACCGGGATCTAACGCTGACGTGAATACTGAATAGTTACTGTTACTGTTCGTATTTTGGGTATTCTTTTAGTTTTTATCGGAGTTTTTATTAAGTATCGGAGTCACCATTTGTGATTTTATTGAATATGCCAAATACCTTTCGCATTATATGATATATATTTGTATTTTCTATGTCTTATTGGTTTTTAGGATGCATATAGCACTCTTTAGATATGTGTATTGGCTTGTAAACCGTTGTCTTCAAGGTACGTTCGCCGTCCAAAATATCATTGTGTTTCATAAAACCACTGAGAATTTTGCTTACCACCTTAAAACAATTTCTCCAAATGTTTAGAAATCGAATAAGATCCGTGGACCTGAACTCCACATCCGCACCAACATTTCCGTGGATTCTTCCCCAGACGCAGGCCCCGTCCCTCCAACAAGTTTGGTGGTAATCGAGTTAAGCAGTTTTTTTGCGTAATCTTGCAAACATGTTCAATTTATCAGGACGCTAGATAAACGTCACGAAAAGAAAACCAGGCGCCGCCATGAAAGACCCAAAGCTCCGACTCTGCAGTGGGATGTGAGGAGCGACGAGGGAGATGCAGGTGGAGGCAAATCTGGGTCAGTGGTCAGCGCCTGCTGTGTCGGGTTTAGACACCCACCATCGCTCTGTCTGTCTCCGCCCCTCCTCACCTCCCACCCCCCTCTCCCCTGTGGGTCTTTTGTAAGGTTATTTCCGGCCTGGCGGAAGCCCCCCCCCCTTGTTTCAGCATGTTGACCTTTGAGAAAGTGAGTGATGGCAGTTCTTATTGTCTGTGAGGCAATAACTGTCTGGACACAGGTAATCTTCACTATGCTCGTGTCAAATCGAGTTTCCCGCACCATGCCGGCACCCCCCCCCCCCCCCCCCAGAATGCCTTCACCACCAGCAGCCCCACAGAATCAACACTGCACGCAAGGTCGGCACACACACACACACACACACACACACACACACACACACACACACACACACACACACACACACACACACACGTATACGGCCATGCTAGAGATGCTCCACTCCGCGACCATCAGAAGCACTCTGAGGCGTTGGGGAACCACACGGTGGAAAGGTCAGAAATCTCAGCACCTGCATTGAAAAGGTTAAAGGCAGAGCTCGAAATAATCCTGCCGGTCCAGGACATGAGTGCGGCCGCCGTCCCCCCCCCCCGTCGTCCCGTGAATCATCCTTTGTGATGTCCTCTCCTCAGCGTTTCGCATCAGCGTTTAAACGCAGCGTAGAAACAAATAAATTGAATCAAACAGTTGGCAGGCAGCTCCGGCCGTTACACCCCCCTGTCAGAAACGCTTCAGGAGGAAGAGGGAACGACGGAGACGAGGTGTTCGCTGACAGATTTTTACAATTTTAAAGCACGTATAAGTATGACAAGTGAGAGTGATGCGCTTCGACGAGACGGACAAGGGGAAATCCAATTCAACCACACACACTAGAGACGCATTAAGTTGTCCCATATGAATGTAATCCAGCGACACGAGAGCGGCGAGTATGATGCAAGATGTTTTTGCTTGTGACTGGTGGGAAAAGGACTCTTTCTGTCAGATTCTATTTTATTATGAGGTATTTTTGTTTGGTCGTGTGGGGTCAGAGGAATGACATTTGAACTTTATAAATAATAGAGGATGTAAATAAACCCCCCCAGTGAAATTGTGTCACACATTAATGGATTAATTACAGGTCATCGGATGCACATTAATAACAGTTTCAGATTTCTCAAATGTGAGGATTTGCTGAATCTTTCTCTAATATTATAAAAAAAATTAAAATTTAGTTTGGACAAAATCTGCGAAATGAAGATGTCAGTCTGGACATATTCGTAGTATTGGCAGACATTTTTTTTTTAGATTTTAAAAGGATTTCTTGCATAAATAAAAAGGCAATTAAAATCATAGTCAATCAAAAGTTTTATGCTAACTCTAAAGTTTTAACCATTAACTGTAAATAAAGATGGACGACGTGTTTCCACTTCCTCCTGTCGCAGAAGAATTATAAACATATCTCTGGTACGGACGCCTCCATCTTGTCCTGGTGATGTCATTCGGAGTCTGTGCAGTAGTCCCACTGATACCCCACCAATCGGGAGTCAGTCTCAGTCGTCAATCATGACCAAAATCATGAAGACTTGATCATACATCAGGCAGAGATTATGACCCATACTGCAGCCAGCCACCAGGGGGCGATCAAGATGTTTTGCCTTCACTTTTGCCGTTCGCCGTCACGTCGTCCATCTTCATATCCAGTCAGGGGTTTTTAACCTGGAGCGTCTCGGTGCTTTCAGGGCCTAACAAACGTGAGGATTAATGGAACGGAAGCAGACAACAGATTCTTCCGTCCGCCCCGGCGTGACAAAGGCGAGGGCGAAACCTCTATCTCGACCGCCGCTTGTTTTCAGCATCAACAATTAACTTAATTGGAGAAGGTCAAAGTCTCAACACGGTGATTATGCGGCACCATTATGTTGAACAGATTAACATAACATGACTGTAGCCTGATTTTTGTGTGGACTGGCTGAAAATGTATCAGAGACTCTTATTGAGAAAGACAAAAGCACTGAGATTAAAAATAACCTGCGCCTTTGTGTCCTCGAGTCCGTGCGTCGATATTAACAAAACAATAACTGTTTACTTAAATTATGGTGGTTTTCTTTTAAATTTCAGTTGAAGAATCTGTATTTTTTTAGGCCTTTGAGTTGTTAAGAATTAAAGCAGCATAATCTTAAACTAATACAAAAAAGAAGTTTTCTACGACTCAAGATTCAAGTGTCAAACTCTGATAATGTATATTTTTTCCCCTAATCATCTTTATCATAACATTTATCCATTTCATCAATACAATGTAATGTGACAGTTTGTGCATTTAAAAAAACCTAAACGAAACCTTTTACATTACGTTTTCCTGCCTCAGGTGGAATCAAACATCGGCAGTGTTGGCGTCTCGCTCCAGTTTCACCCCCCTCCCCTCCTCCTCCTCCACCTGCCAGCATATCTCTGTTAATCTCGCTGTTGAACTTATTTTCACAGTCGGGTCTTCCGACATGTCATCGTGACGGAGGGAGGAAAAACGAAACGTGGCATCCCGTTACGGAGGATCTGCAGAATCTCTCCGCTCTTGACAAAACAATCTATACACTCTCACATCACCTTTCATTTAGCTCACGGTGTGGCGGCGCTCGCCGCGCGCGGAATCGCTGTGCCTGTTCCGATCAGTTCCGCTCACCAGACGCCTGCCGAGGTTACGGCACGCTGCAGACGGTTCGAGACAATTTAAATGGGGTTACCTCACGTGTCACCTTTTCTTTGGTTTTAGATATGATCTGATGCTTGACGTCGTAAAGAATCCCTGACATTCATCTTTTCGATTTGATCGTTGAATCCCTATCAAATGCATATATTGCCGTTTCGGGGCTGAGGTTTGGGAGTTGTGTAATTTTTCTGTAGTCTCCTTGTGTAAGGATTTTGTCATTGACATCGTCGCTGAGAGACAAATTTAGCCAAGTTTTGACCATGGAACTTTTTTAAGGAACTAAAGTGTTTAAATTAGGAATGCGGTTTTAAGAACGACGATGGCCACGACAAGCTGTTCCACTCCAGTCCACCAGGTGGCAGGAATTTGCACGAGGCCCATCGTGTTGTACATGTGGCTGAGGCCATGGTTGTGTTCAGAGAATTGGATACGGACTTTTTGGCAACCATTCATTACGTTAAAAGTTGTCCACGCAACTATACTAAAAAATCTTCTCTCTAATTATGATTCATCCCAATAACGGAAGAAGAAGGAAAAAATAGCGTTAAAAAGGCAACAAGCTCTAGTTATATATCTATTCACTGCTTAAAGGCTAGCTACTGGTGTTGAGCTAAGCTGTGTCTGCCAGCAGAGGGCGCTACAAACCTTTCTGACGGTCCACCAGGACAGAGTTGCGGTGGTCCTGGGTCGATTTAACTCTGGATCTTTACCAATGTTCAGCCAAAGTTCTCAGATCCAGTCCTACTGAGATACTTGCACACACATTGTGTCAGTCGGTCCATTATGAAACTGTGGCGAACTGCCAGAGTCCAGGTTGTTAATGGGAGAAACTGCTGGAGCCCCTGTAACAAGAGTTGTACATTTTGTTAGTTGTACTTGCTGAACCGCTCCGGCACAGTGAACATTAATAAAAGCCCCAAAGACAGAAACTTAAAGAAATCTCGAGGCCAACAGTGCAAATATTTTACAATAATATGACACAGCTAATGGTGAAACATCAGTTAAAGGCTGTTAAAAAATGCAAAAGCAGCACTTTCTGGTCTCTGTACTTTCTGTGAACTTGCCTTCCGTTGCAGTGCTGCAGTCTGTACAGAGGATTATGTGGAGATGAGATCATGTCTTTCCAGATTCCGAGCGAAGGCAGCCCTGCCGGTAGTGAATCAGTGACCCGTGTCCTCCGGTCCCTTATTAACGGTGAACTGACTTTTTGAGAGAGCAGCCCAGACGTGTTTGTTTGTGTCTGGCAAGGTTTCTCCGGGTTTCGTTTTTATCTTTTGGACTTGTTCACACTTCAGAAGATTTGTGTGCAGCGCAACTCGGGTGATATCTCTACATTTGTTTTCACAGCGTTTTAGGATAGATTCCCAATTTTTCATTGACGACTTTTAAACCCAAGACAGATTCATCCCCTCATTCAAGTGGTGAGAACTTCTTCTATCCCTCAAAACCTGAGTGCAGCCGGGGAAAGCTTTCAAGAGTGTGAACAATCAATCCGAGGGATTCATCGTATTAGCTGCCCTCCGTACCGCTACTGACTGTAATACAAGACGTGCCCGGGGCATTTGAAAGCTTCGCTGAAGAACACAGCGTCTACCGGGTTTACAATGCTTTATACAAAACTGGAAACTTTCAGACCTTGTTGAGATCTAAGTAATGATCTCGGTAATGATTCAGCCTCCACTTTCCCACAAAGATGCTGTTGAGTGACACGAGGAAAGAATTGGGAATCGTACATTTTACGAAAAATACGCAGTTGGAAATGAGTTCATCAAAGGAACATGTGAGCACATTTCATTCCATAATGACACGTGGAGACGGAAGTTGCACATTTTAAGAGCTGTTGAGGTACAGAACCTTCGGAGTTTGAGTCGATTTTCTTTTTCATTATGCTCCCTGCTCTCTTGTCAGTCCGTCTCTCGCTCTCTCGCAATTCATAAAATGAAGTCTCTGCTTCGCCCTGAGTCGAACTCGTGTCCCTGATCAAACTCCTCTCATCTTTTTGTCCCTGTCGGTGCCGTGCGCGACGCAGCGTTTGCATATTTACAAATATGTACACACACACACACACACACACACACACACACACACACACACACACACACACACACACACACACACACACACACACACACACACACACACACACACACACACACAAACACGCACACAAATACGCACGCGCGCGCTCATATTCAGAAAAGGTCATGGATCGGGCCAGAGCCGTCACACACCCTCAGCTCAGATCCGTCTGATTGTCTGTATTCACACTAGCTGCCCTGCTGCCCCCTGGATAACCTCCGGCTGGTCTTTCAAACGGCGCTGAATGCCTCACAAAGGGAACGGTGTTCAGTCGACATGGTGCCGACACCGGGGGTCAACAGGGGGTTTGGTAGCATTTTATCAAATCTGCCTATTATCGCCAAAGTGTTATAATAAAAAAAAACTTTACCGACTCCGTTGAGGTGTAACGTTCAACTATTTCAGAAATCCTTCACCCAAGTATAAAAACGTTCTGATTTTAGTGACTCATGTAGTGGTCGTGTCAAAAAAGATGTGATTGGCGACGGACAGACGACAACTATTCTGCCGTGGTTGTTGACACGACTGCCACACTAATTTCATCATTTAATGGCAAGGGGGTGCGTTTGTTTTTATAATAATGGGATGAACCAACATGCCTGATGGTGTGTTCAGAAACTAACGCAATGCGAAAATTCTCTGCGCATTTTGTGTGAATGCAGCAAAACACCATCTCATCATTCAACAGTAAGAGGCCTAGTGGTGGAACCCGGTACTACAGTAAACCACAGTACATTTCCTAGCCATTCCACTGCACGTCTTCATCTTCTGCATTGTTGGTTATTATATCTTTAATTGCTAGTTTTAATGACAATTAATCAATCGAAATTGCTTTCTATTAATTGATATTCCGTATTCTGTTCCTTTATTGTATTTTTGTCATAACTAGTTCTACCACTGGGGGGCACCGTTAGGAATGATGTCCCACATCGTGGGGATCGTACAAATCTTGGTTTTCTATCAACCAGGTCTAAAAACGGAACGGAAATAGTTGTAACTATACTTCCAGAGTTTTATTCATTGACAAGTAGGAGCTTCTACTGGTGCTGGGGATGTCCGACGCAATCTGCGGAAGGTTTAAGCCACTTTTCACAGCCTTATACAGTTTGTCAACCCTGCCCGCCGCGTGACGCCCTGCCCGCCTGCCCAGCCAACAAAGTCAGGCCTCTGCATGATAAAGTTCAAAGCAGGATTATTAAATTAGAGAAAGACAGAGAGGGAGAGAAACTGTGAGAGAGAGAGAGAGAGAGGGGGCTTAGTGAGGGGGAGGACTCGGCAGAGTGTAGAAGAATCAGTCGCCATTTCCTTGCCCACACACACAAACCCATCTCCCTTTGTGATGTATCTGCCATGATGGAAGAAAAAAACAACACACCAGAAGACACGGAGATTCTTTTTTAATCTTTTCTGACTGTTGGTATTATAAAAAAAAGCCGGTGCCTTTGTGGCCTCTGCATCGCTTCACAATAACTGAGCTCGTCTGAATCAAAAACAGCGACGGGGACAGTCGGAGAGAGAAAAGTGGCCTGATTGGCCTCAAAATGTGGAAACATCTGGGGGGATTTTTTGTGGCAGGGATTGATTATTAGGTCCACTTTGGTCGGCGTGTAATGAGAGAAGTGAGAGTCTATTTATCATGCGTCCATTTAGCTCCGTCTTTGATTAGAGGAGCCTGATGGAAATGGGATTCACTCGGCGCACATTAAAGAGTAGGTAAGCACAGACCATTATGCCTACAGGCCTCTTAACACATCTCAACTCAGTCGCCCCGAACCAATTGAGCAGAAATGTATCATTAGCTCTACCATTTTTAAAAGAAGCAGCTAGTCGAGTCAAATGGCTCCTAAATTAATGGATTTGATTCAAATGTGGCACTTTTAAAGCGGTGCGTCTGATCAAATCGTAGAAGAGTTACACACGGCGATGAAGCTTTTACTAAATGAATATTCAATGTCTGCGCAAATCGGCACCCGTTGAGGTCATTGTCATCCGTGACCTACTGCGGGGAAGATGCCGAGCTATAAATAAGCGTTTGGTGGCAGGTTTCTAAATGGAGACCTCACATCTCCGTGACAAGCCCTGGAACAAACGCAAGACATCTGTCTGACTCTCTTTTCTTTTTCTTAGTGCTGGCTTGATCTAATGCTAACTGATGTGGATCATAGTGTCTGTCACCATCCGTCTCACTCCTCTCTGGGTGTTAAAGAGGCAGGCGAGCCGGGCAGGCTTCCACCGAGACGCCGCGCATGGGGGGGGCCCACGTCTTCTAAACTATACGACTGGGAGCAAGAGGAGCAGCATGTTTTCGTTTGAAGACGAAAAATAGCCGGTGACATCTACCGGCTTCTTTTTGAAGTCGGTTGCATGCCGTTGCGTAGCTCGGGAGTAAGTCTGGGGAGACGCATCCATCATTCCTTTGCTTCATTCTCATGCCTCATGCACGGAAAAATAAAAATATATATCCTGGGTGTACATTCAGAGGGAGTTTCTTGACGGCCTATATGTAGGCGCGCGCTGCGCACTGTGATGAAAGTTGTATTGTAACAAGCACGGACAGTGTCAAAGACGCTGTAGAAAGAACCCCATGCTGCTCTGCAGCAGCGGTGCAAAGAGGAGTTCCGGTGGAAGGATTCATGTGTTGTCAGTATACACTCCATATTTCTAGACTGTGGAAAAACACGGGTGTAGTTTGAATGACGTCTTCCTCAGGGTTGTAACAAGACGCGTTCAACGCCCAGGTTCTCGGCTGTCTTGCCGACCTCAGAATGATTATTTCTCTAAAACCCTTTGTTTGGCACTGACAAAATTGTCAGGGAACAAAGTGACCACTCCACTCAATAACGTTCCCACCTGGCTGTGTCTTAGGGTTAGGGTCCGGACTAAGGTCAGAACCCAGGTTCTTAGTCATTGATATATTGTAACATTTGATCCGGTTAGTTTTGGAATTCACTTTGCGGTTTTGGGGAATACACTAAAGAATTTAGTACGTTCTGTTATCGCCTCCGTGGGCGGAGTCTACCTATACTTGATATTGATTGGTTTGTGGACGGGCGTGCGTATGTCGTCGGCGCGTTGTCAATTCAGCAGTTAGGAATCTGTCAAAATCAAAATGACCTGGCTAATTTCTTTGCCGCTGTAATATCATTATGGTTTTACTACCAGTATCACCAATTTCAGTTGCAGTACTCCAACACTATTTGGAATGCTCCGAAAAATGAAACTGAAGCATGTTTGACGTGGACCGAGACCACCCCTTACGCTCGGGCTAAATGTTGGTCGATATTTAACACCTGTTATTTTGGTTCAGTCCAAAGGTCTAGAGGGAGCAAGGTAGGTGTGAAAGTGCCCTTATACAGCGGTATTCCGAACATGAAAAGTAGAAAATACAACATCTGTTTGTCCAGTTTTCGCAGTTCACAAATCCTTGCTGCCCTCTTCAGATCTGTTAACCTGCACTATTCCCCCTTTGTGCAGCCTTTAAATCAGCAGCAGCAACAGCAGTGGTAAATGATGTTGCCATGCACCAGGTTCTCCATGTAAAAGCGTTACCTAATGCACGACTGATCTCAGCGCCTCACAGAGGATCTAATAGTTCTGCTGGTGGAAGCTACCAAGGTCTGGTTGCCCCGCTTTTGTCATTGACTTGATTTGATTGCTCTCCACTGATAAAAGCGGGAGTACTGGCAAATCCACAGACTTAAAACGTAAGTGCATGCAGTAACACGCTGAGATCTGAATTCATTTGAGCAAAGCTTTTACCTCGAGCAGCTTGCAAGAAAGAAAAAAAAAATAGAATCAAAGGATATGATGGCAGGAAGTGCAAGATAAGAGCAGGGAGTCCAGCGGAGGATGGAGGCATTATCTAAATGAGCCATCATCTTTAGCCTTAGTGAGGAAAAGGAGGAACAAATATATAGAAGCCTCGAAGGTCAGTGACCCAGAACTTTAGAAGTTGAAGTTTCCACAAAAACAAAACCTGGAAGATGAGCACATGAGGCATGTGTGAGCCTGTTTTGTATTTCAGGGGAGAGGGGGGGAAACAGAGGGCCCAGTCTGATGGCGACGCTTAATGTCAGCCTCGCTGTTGTGTCCAGTGGAGAAGGCGCAGCAGGCATAAAGGCCACACAGGGACGTGTCCTTAGTTACCTGCCACGAGAGGAAAACTAAATCCAAAATAGCAGCTGGTGAGTTTGGAAGACGACTGCTGCCTCTGGTTGTACGGCAAGACCATGCAAACTTTGCTGTACCTGATCCCGAACAGACCCGAACCTGATCTACACGGGTTCAGATCTGACAAAAGGCACCCAAAGGAAGGCGGAACTTTTCTGGAATTCAGAGTGTCGTTGACCAGAAGAAAAGGGACTGAGTGCAGCCACGAATAGCTTTGACGTTTCAGTAAAACAAGGTCCAGGTTGCTCCAGATAATCTTGGAGTATTTTTACATATACTCTGTATCTCTCCCTTTGGATTCCTTATCCGGAGTAATGGCGACATCCTGACTGTAAAGACATGACGCTGTTAATCTTACCAATGTTTGGAAAAGCTTTTAATCACAAGCTGCCATCAGACACGTACTGAAAGTGTTCCAATGTCCCACAAATGTTGCTCGTGACATTTGAACTTTTCCTACCAGAAAATGTCCCAATGTGAGCACATAACATTCCCGTAATACGCCGGGAAAATCTCCAGACAATTCCTAGCGTTGAACACGTCTCACGCGGGACGATCTCCCGCTGCCTTCGTCATATGGACACATTATTTGGACACGCGCCTATTCGGCCTTCGATAAAAATCAAAGGTCCTTTTTTCTTCATTTGCGGTGAACTGAACCTCTAACTCTTAGCGAAAAATACTCTCGATCAAAAACAGCATTTTCTTCTTCTCCTCCTGTTGGAGATGATTGAATGTGCAACAGCGTACGTGGAAGAAAGAAAAAAAATAAGGTCTGTTTGACCTCGTCCATTGGCAGATGGCAAAGGAGAGAGACGGAGCGAGACCGCTTTCCTCTGTCGGCAGTCCATAACAAGCAGAAATGAGTATCCCCGGGCCCTCCAGCCCCCCCCCACCACCACCACCTCCACTCTCCTGTACTCCCCTCTCTCTGTCTGTTAATGGATATTTAAAGGGTATGTCAGAGATCAGGAAATAAAGTGTGTTGAGAGGTCAAAGCAGAGGCGCATTATTCCGTTCTCCTTCCCCCCCTGAGGAAACACAGAATGAAACATGCATTAAACACATCCCTCTCCCAACGCCGTCGCCTCCGCCGCCACCGTTTTCCGATACACTTCACTCCTCTGCTCCGCCGCCGCCACCCCTAATATCTTATGGAATTAAAGCGGTGACAGGTTATCATAATCCAATTTCAGAGACAATCGCGCCGAGCACCTTGCAGCGCACCAAGGAACCCAGATCAGAATTGAATATGCACTCGGTGGATTAAATTACGCAGGGAGGGTGTGTGGGGTGGGGTGAGGGGGGATAATTATGGCCTACATCGGGAAATATCTTTTTCGTGTTATTGCGAGTGTCGTACTGTATTGTGTACAGTGCTCACTCCGGTGCACTCCGCCAGATATATCCAATCCTGGGTTGTCGACAGCAAGAAGCCGAGGTGGGGGGGCGGCGGCGGCGGGTGATGGTTGTTATTGTGTTATTGTACACTCTGTCTCGCAGCGCAATATCTGTTCTCAAAATAATGTCACCCTCTAATGAAGTAAGGCCCCCCCCCTTTTATTATTTATCATTTCCTGCCACAGCCGAGGAAGTGCGCGGCGCCGCATGCCTCGGAGATGTTTTTTTAAAAAGGCCTCTTTTTAAATGAACACATTTGAATTGTAATGTGATTTTTTTTTTTTTTTTTTTTTGCCCCCAACAAGAGAGAAGTAATGTGTTTTCTCCGAGGCGGATGTTTGGTTTGGAGAAGGTGAAACCAAACGGCAGGGGTGCTGCACTTAAGAGCCTTTGTCAGTTCTGGCACTTTGTTTGTTTTTTTGTAGTTTTTATTCTGCTTTTAAACCAGTAACTTAGTTCGACTCTGCGTCTTCGTCTCGAGTGTTTTCTTGTTGCTGTTCTTCGTGTCGTTTACGCTTCTTTTCAGGACTAAATGGCACTTTAACCACGTGTCAGAGCCGCTCCTCAAGGCGCTCGTCGGCTTTTCTATCATACACTCAAGGACTCGTTTGACATATGGAAATGTAACGAATGCACTGAAATTAAGATGTTAAAAGCGGGAAGGTGGTAACCATGTCAACTGTAGAGAGGGGACCGCTATGACAATTACCGATAAACACGCCGGAATCATTTGATTAATGCTATTTTCATTGGCACTGTTACATTACTGTCATTATTATTATTATTATTCCCCCTCGCACACATCCCAATATAAAACTTACATACGTACTAATGAGTTCCGAGATGGTGACAGTCATTTCAATGAGCCTGACAATTAATATAAATACTCAAGGAGCAATTTTACAACCAATTTGACGGCTGTCGGATTTTAAACGACCAAGATATATTGTTTATGTACTACATGTAGTGCTTTTAAATTGAATAACTAACACATGAAATCATCAATTTGACGTTATTGACAAGCTAAGAGCAAGTTAAAAATCCCTTCAGTTTTTAGTGTTGCTTCTGTTCCCAAATATTTTCATTCCATATAGTTTCTATTTTGTATGTTTCCCTCAATACTCCATAAAAATCGAAATACTGCCACACTTCAGATTTACTCGTCGTCATGACGTTTTTATCGTTTTGTGCTACGCCTGCCTGTGGGACTCTTGATAACTTTGGTTGGAGCGCAGTTATCGAAACAGAGTTTTAACGACCACGAAAATTTGAAGTTGAATATCGTCGCGTTTAGTTTCTGTGCATTGTCACCTCGGCTTCTCGAACCTTTTCGTGTCCATGAAAAACCCTTTTGATTGGATCGTTGTCATGTCCAACATTGGGCACAGTTAGATCCTCCGACAGGTTGTAGGGGCCTTTAAAAACCCCCACATCAGCAGTAAAAGAAAGAAGAAGAGGAGGTGGAGAGGCAAGTTGACAAAGGATAAACGGCACAGGAGGTATAGAGGAAAAAGTGAGGTAACGTATGAATGCAGGAGGTGGAAGATTGGTTGCGGGTGGGGGTGCAGTGACAGGGTCAGTAACCCCTCCCACCCTCCCTCCCTGATTTTTATATCAGCCACGCACCCTGGAGATGTCTCCCTCTCTACCTCCACATCCATCACGCGCCGCCGCCTGCGCACACTGTCAGCCTCGCGAACGCAACATAATTGTGAGTGCACAGATGTACAGACATGCATCGGCGCGCGGGCCACAGGGGCGAGGGCCGCCCGCCGGAGGAAGAAAGAAAAGAGGGTGTCCAGGAAGTGAGACACGGACGCATGGAAAAATATATATCTGGAGCCAATTACAGTTCAGCTAATGTCGGTCGATACTTAACCGTTGAGCTTCCGCTCCGATTGGACGCGTGAACTTTTCCCCTAAATGAGGAGGTTCCTTCCTGTTTTCTCCAATTTGTTGCTGCCGCTCGGCGAACACAGTATCCCTTTCATTCTATTGATGTGTTTGTCGATCTCAGTCATCTAATTATTTGCCCTGCTCCGTGTCTCCTCTGCTCCAGGAGGCGTCTCTTTGATTGCCAGGGCTACGCCGCTTGCCGGAGATAATAACCCCCCCCCAACCGCAGCGCAGCCCCGAGTTTAACCAAATGATTGCTCTTTGGGTTCGTCCACACTTGCATATTTGAGGCGACGGGACTTTGAGATTGCAACAAAAGGGAACAAAGCAGGGAAACTAATGACAGGAACATGAATAAAGGATCCGGAAGGTTTTGTAGCTTTCATGCGGGCGCGCCTTTGCCGATCGGCCCCCGGCCCGGCCCGAGAGGGAGGGAGGGAAGAAATGACCGTCATAAATATGGTTTTGATTTTCTAACCAGGCGAAACAACAAAGCTACGGCGAGAACATTAGCCTTCGCATTGATCCCGTCTGGTCGATGGCATAAAGCAGGCGGTGACCTTTCCCTCATTTGGAGGCATAAAAATTCCTTGTTGAGAGTCTCCCAGGGCGCCTGCTGAAAGCATTAACACAAATTACCCGCCGCCATTAAAAGGCCCGCATCAATTCCAGCCTTGCGCCGTCATTACCGAACGGCCGATAAAAATGCTGGAAAGTCATCGTCCCACGCTCTGGCGTGCCGCGCGCGCGCACACACACACACACACACACACACACACATATAACACACACAGGAACATGTGCAGACATATAACACACACACTCAGCCCTGGAGACTGCTGCCGAGCCTATTACACACAGGCTGATTTACAGCTGAGCAGCCTGTGGCCACGAGCGCCAAACCACCGGCGCACCAACCTGTCGTGACAGTGCAACTAATTGAGCCCAGATATATCTGCCCCCCCCCCGCCCCCGCCCCCGCCCAACCGCGCCTGGAAAGGGTGATAACATGCCGGCACATATTTTACAGCGCCAATCGTACAATAAGACAAGGAAGAGCACGTGCACCACTCGGCTCTCACATAATATTTAATCATTTTGGTTTACACTAATAATCAATTGATCTTCTTCAAAATCTGTAATCAATAAGACGTGGACCCTTTTGTTCAGCTCGTTGCTTCCTTAAATACGATTCATCGAACAAACCCCCCGACGCGCTCAATGTAATGCGTCAAACTAACGCGAATATATTCAGCAAGCATAACTTATCAATGGCCTCCTCAATAATGCAATATTTAATGAAAGTAGATACTTGTCAGTGTCGCACTTCCACCCACGCTCGAATCCCAACGCCCACGTCGGCTCTCGCTCTCTCTACCTCGCTGCATCGGGGCTCGGAGCTTCAAACAAAACCTCCCAATCAATGTCATTAAATCAGGTCTATTCCGAGCAGATAATAAAGAGTCTGTCACCTCACGCGCGCTCTGATGAAGCGCTGATTTCATTAGAGTTAAAACACTGTGTTCTCGCCGCAGACGAAACGACGAATAACACCCAACATCCCAGAGTTTCAGGCAGGTTTTTTTTAAATGAGGAAAATTGAATCGTACCGGAGCAAAGTTCACGCATGAAAGCGATATTGAATTGGACGCTGTGCAGCAGCTGGTTTTGCTGATGTGGAGATGTCTCTCCACACAAAAAAGGTATATAGTCTGCTGACAGTGACAGGCGGACGACAGGTAACTCGCAGGCTGAGTCGCGTCAGATTATCCTTCAGTGTATAAAAACCAGCGTTAGTGTCCCGGAGCAGTAATTATTCACAACGGAACAGACCCATCTGCCGCCGTTCTCTGGGTAAAGAGAGGGATTAGACAACAGTTGGATGGAGCGATGGTGATGGTGATGATGATGATGATGATGGGACTCAATGCTGAGATTAAAGTCCGGTCGTGACGGAGGACTGCTCCAGCACAACCTGCTGTCTGAAGTGCTGAGTAAAGATGCTGACGGCGAGAAAAGAAAAACGAGTCGTGAAATTGGAAAAACACAGTTAACGTCAAGTGCTGCTTGCTATTGTCAGAGATGTACATTTAAAGATTTGAAAAAATGTGGGCATTCGACTAATTTCAAAAAGTTTAAATAAAATTAGCTACACTGTAAAAATTGCAAACCTTAAAAAACCTAAACTTAACCTAAACTAAAAAAAATATATTTATATCTCCTCCCAGGCTCCTTGAGATCAAGCAGACATCACAAAAAACAGTTAATTGTGCTTTTGCACGTTTGTATAATACAAACCGGAGACAACAAGCGGTGTCATCGCCAGTCTGGCTTCCCAATGACGTTTCTCTGTTTCACACAGAACTCAACCTGTGACTCTTGGAAAAGGATTTCTAGGCCAGCTGTCAGCACAGGCACCAGACAACACACACACACAAACACAATGAGCTGACACACACCCAATGCGAGGCAGTAGACTCGGAGACAAAAAGATGTGAGGGGAGGGAAGCGATCCAATGGCGGACTGTTCTTTGGACGGAGCTTTGTGCTGCGCCCGCTGTGTGCTTTGCCGCGTTCACCTTTATCTGCCGTCCCATCCTTCCCTCTCTGCGGGCGGGCATTTGCAAATACGGAGAGCTGCCCGGCCCTCGTCCTGGACGCCTGCCCTTGGCCCGAGAGGGACGGTGGGAAATCGAGGAGCTTCCAAAGTTCCCACGATGCTCGAGCGCAGAGACGGTTCCAAGATAATCGGGACAGCAGGAAGCGGGGACAGCTCGGGGGCTCTGGACGACATATACGAAGGAGTGTGTGTGTGTGTGTGTGTGTGTGTGTGTGTGAGTCGGTGAGTGAGTTTGTGTATGAATGTTTCCGAGGAGCTGGCATCAGGAATGCCAGTCTGTTGCCAGACTGCCTCCATATGTCCATCCCAGTCTGTCTGGGCTCACCAGCATCCAGCACTGACTGGCTAAAAAGGCATTACTGGCTATTTAACTGACCGTCACAGAAAGGATCAGAGGAATAAACGGGAATGGAAGTGACGGCACTTGAGCGAGGCCGTCGGTCCTTTAGGAACAGCTACAGGAAGGGATCTCATCCTTCTGATGTTTTACTTGGCCTCGCGACTCCCTGTGATATTCTTAGTGCAGTGTTTTTTGCAGTGCATCTTTCCTCGCCGGAGATGTACCGACACGAAGAGAGTGGTGCATTGTAAAGGAGCAAAAGCAAAACTTCAAATGTTTGCATTAAATTTGCTCTACATTTTCCACTCGAGTTGTTTTTCATGGCGCTGGCAGGGTCGGTCGGTCGGTCGGTCCGCCACTTTGGACAGAAATATGTCAACATCCTTTGGATGTTTGTACTTTCATTCATGTCCTTGAGGATGAAGCCTAGTGATGTTTGCAAAATCCTCCACAGTTATTGGATGAATAGGCATCATCTCCGTCGATTCATCGCCATGCATTCTAAATAGCTCGCGTAACACCGTAGCCACGTGTGCACTTTCCTCGATATGTTTAATGACGACAACTGTGATTGGTCCACTTGGTAACAACGGCAACAGTTCAAGCCACTTGCATAAACCTGCGTTAAAACAGGATAATCGTCCGTGGTGTCATGAGGATGGGTCGTTAGAGTAAAGAGTAAAGTCCTTCTTACTTTACGGATCGAAAAAATTACTTTCTCCAATACTTGCGTTTACCTGCAAAACTACTGACCTTCCTTTGATCCTCAACTGTTCTTTGTGCTAATTAGCTAAATCTTAGCATACTGACGAGCTAAACTGAGATTGAGGACGAGCTAAACATTATACCTGCTTAACGTGCATGTTAGCAATTGTCATTGTAAGTTTGCTTTGTGACAGTAGCACGTAGGTAATAGTGTGCTCAAGTAAAGCCTCAAATGGCCACTACCACGGCTCTGGACTCTTTTAAGTCTCATTTTATCTAATGTTATAAATTTTGATCAGAGGTGGATTATTCGAAATGAGAGACAAAAGCTTTTTAATGCGGTAGAAATTGTTACTCAAACCCCTTTCACACTCCCAAGATAAGATTAGATGAAGAGGGATAAGGATAAAGACAAAGACCAAGGTATAAAAAAAAATAAGACGAGGATGAGAAGAATAATAAGATATGGATGAAAAAAATAATAAAGACAAGAACATGTTGAGTTTAAAAAGAAGGGATAAAGATGAGGTATGACTAAATGTAAGGATGAGATTCCTCTTTTCGCCATCACTTCGCCTTCGAGGCAGCCAAATTAGCTATACAGACATATGCAGATGGCACTTCATCATGTTGAGTACACTCTGCACAAATACACACACACACACACACACACACACTAACTCACTGTGCGTGCTCATATGGGGCTGTAACTTGATCTTTCTGACAGCTGCAGAGAAGAGCCTGAGGACTTATTATTACATTTAGTCCTATGGAGGAAGAGAACATTAGTTTTAGGTTGCAACACTCTCTCTCGTGCACCGTTTGTCTCCTGCATCTCTAAAAGCAGCGGCGGTGGCTTTCTGAGCCGGGGGTTCGGGATGCCCCCCGGGGGTCCTCAAAGTGGTTCCTGCGAGGCCCCCCCGACGAAACAAAACCCCCACTTAAATTCAATTTAGGAAAAAATGACCCCTGTTACAGAATATGTAAGAATGAATAATCACACTTTTCAGGGCCTACGCATGCGGTGCAGTCAGTTCTGAAATGCAATACTAAATCAACAAAGATCCTCCCATATGGCCGCCCTGGATGAAATCTTATCAAAGTGGGTGGGGGGGGGTCCGTGGGCTTGTTTGCGGGTCTCCGACATGAAAGAGTTTGAGAACCCTGCGGCTGCGTTTGGCAAGTCAGAAGACAGAAGAAGAAGAGTTGGATGAGGGATCCAGAAACAAAACAAATAGGGAGTGTTTCTCAGAGCACAGATGGCAGTAAGCTCTGAGGGAGAATGGCACAGGGTGATGAGAAGGACTGAGCATGATGCGAGGGAACGGTGGTGGCGTTACGAAGACGGGGGTTATGATAATGGTACAAGCAGCGCCTTTGCCCCCCCCTCCCGTGCTGGGCTTGGCAACGCTTCTGGCCTTTGCGTGGAGTAGCCGTGGTAACCGTGACATCACCTTCGGGACGAGTTGGGCGGGTCTCACACCTCTGACGCCGATGCAGGAGGTGATAATTGTCTTGGCAACCGCTGCCACCACGTTGCACGCGGCGCCGCCATCGACGGCACCTCGCACTCCCTCCAGTCAGGAGACAAACAACAGCGCACATCGGTAGAAAAAAAACAAGAACAAGATCTAAAACACAATAAACCAACATAAATATCAAAGCAAAAAGATTATTTCGGCCTGGGTCGATCTGCGATCTTTCATGGCTCACAGGCTCCGTCCCAATACCCAAAATTTGTGAGCAGTCATACCTTAGTACGACGTATTATGTGCCAAGGTGCCTGACGATGATGCAAGAGTGTGGAAGTATATCACAGCTCTGATAAGTTTGGGAAACATTTGGGCGATAAGGACGTTCCCATCACGCCCACAAACACGGAACATGGCGCTTTTGGGTTTAGATGATTTGTTGGAACAAATAACAGTTCCATTCAGATGACGGTAAAAAAAGCCCAGCGGAGAGAAGTAATAAAGTTAATGGGACGATTTATCTAGAAAGCACAAAGGTTTACTGAATATACTTACAAAAGATATCAAATATTTTTTAAGGGTTTATGTTGGATAAAATGTTCCAATTTTTTTGTATCAGAAAAATTTCTAGATGAGCTGTATGTCCTTCACCAGTAAAAACCCTTCTGTCAGTGTCAGTCCCTTCTCCTGAAACAGAGTGGAAGAGTCATTGTCCAGCATGATGGCAGCTCCACAGGAACGACTTCCCGCGGAGCTGAAATAGTCTCTTACTTTAAAGTGCTGTTTGAGCAGCAGGTAGCCGAGGGCCTGCGTCCTCTCCACAGCCAACTCCAGTGGTTTCACAGACGGAGGCAGCATTCCTGATCGGTTTGTTCACCTTGTTGGTGTCTGATGCCGCTGCCCCCACAATTGACAGGTCGGCAACATGTTGCTGCACGTATAAAAGGATCCAAGCTTCCTTGAGAACTGAAGACTGCTCTGTACCTTAGTGTAGAGAGCCTCTGTTGCATTTCCTGTCCAGTCGAGTGTGTTGGCGATATGGACTCTCTCCTGGGCACCCCCTCGAGTCCACAACCATCTCTTTGGTCTTGGCCTTGTTCAAGAGCAGGTAGTTGTTCCAACACCATGCCACAATGAGATGCACCAGGTGTCTGAGCTCTGCCTCCTCCTCCGCCACCGACACGACCTATGACTTAAAACTTCTCTACATGACGGGATTGTCCTGAAATCAGAGGTGTAGGTGTGAAATAGTAAAAGGTGAGAGGGACGGTCTCCGGCGCTGCTCCTGTGTTTGACGAGCTCAGTAGAGCGCATACCTCCCAACAGTCCCCTTTATGAAACCTCATTAAAATCAGCTTGATCCATAATTTTAAATGGATACGCACCAAATTGCACAGATATAATTCCCCTAGATATGTAGGACCTATGCACCCTGTGAAAATGTCAAGAAATCCCAATCTTTCTGTTAACGATGTTAAAAACAGAGTCCTGGATCCGCCCAGTTGTCCAGATCCACAACAAAATTTAATGAATTTTTTGGAAGTTTTTGCAACCAATAAACAAAACCTACTTGTTGGAGGCAAATAAATATGTTGGGTCAAAAACCGAAAGCGTCATTCAACACCAATTGAGACTATAACAATTCAATATCGCTGACAAAAAAAAAATCAACGACAAGAGGACACAAAACCTTATATATAGTTTATTTTTTATTGTTTATGCAGCAGTTCATGTTTCTGCCTGTGCCTCATCAGGTCTACACCCGTCGGCAGCACTCAGTAAGCGCTGCGCAGCGGGGACGAGCTTGATTGTGTTAAAAGCACTAGAGAAGTCAAAGAACATGAATCTAAATGGTGCCTGAGACGTGGGCGGTGGTTCACAGGTCGTCTGGAGCCACGGTGGAGATGGAGGGCAGGGTTTTACTGCCTCCACCACCGCGGCAGAGAGAGCGAGCGACATATTGTAGGTTTAATACGGTGGATACAGAGAGAGACGGGAGTGATTGCCGGGAGGAGTGGGACATTTAAACGAAGCGAGTAAAGACGAGAGACTTTCTCATGTTTGACTCTTCTCCACATTTGAACTCGCAATTCTGTATATATCGTATGAAGGGTTCAGAGTGGTGTATTAGCTTTTCTGTACTGAGTAAACACCGGCCAGATATAGTCGTCCACCTTTGATATCACGCAAGCTACAGTTCAGTGTGCTTTGATCACATATTTATTGTAGACTCGGTTTCCTGCGAGAAGTCGGTTTTGGATTTTTTTTGGCAATCTTGACTAGAATTTCTGCAAAAAATCGTCAGCGTGCAGGAATCTTGGGATTCTACTCCCTAGTTCGTTGTTAGTTCAGTTGCTTCAGACGCTTGTCGACACAAAAATTCCCTAATCTTCCGAGTCTTGAAACAAATCTTAAAGACTTCTCGCAGAACTGACCCTGTTTGTCCTGTTTTCTGAACCAATCGTAATCATTGGTGTCATTGGCTTGAGTCGGCCGAGCATATGGAATCCCTTAAGGCGTCGTAGGCCATCCACACCCCTCCTTCCTCACCCAGGCCTGGCCTGGCCTCTCTCTCTCTCGCTCTCTCTCGGGCCGACGCTCCCGTCCATCTGCGAGGCTACTATCGCTGACGGGTTCTCCCGTCCGCCCCGAGGCCTCCCAGGTGTGGAGGCAATATGGTGCTGAGAGACGAGGCTCCGAGGTCAAGTCCATCGCCCTTCGTCCCGCCCTCCCCGTCGTTAGAAAAAGGATGTCGTGAGAGAAGTCGAGCACATGCAGTGTCAAAAACAATCTGTTTTAATTCCCCCGTTGTTGGAGTCTGGGCAGAAAAGGTTGATGTGAGTGTCTACTCTGGAGATTTTGCAGTAATTCAGAAATGGTTATGGAGAAAATGAAAAATGAAATTTTGACTTAATTGGAAGTTATTTGACAGCTGTAGTGTGTGTGTTGCCAATGGCCAACATTAGTTTTACTTTGGTCTCATGAAGTGAGAGGTAGAGAAATGTTTATCCATCCAAATGCAGCATTTTATCTGAAAAATGTATAAACTGAAAGGTTTACAGATTCCCATAGAGACACTACAAGTACGTGTACGAATGAAGAAGAAGAAATAACTTCATTGGAACGATAATTATGCCACCTTTATGTGCAATGAACTGGCACTTTCTCTTTTTTAATTGTGCGAGCTCAATAATCATCTTTGTTCCCTGGATTGATCTGCGTCGAGTCCTTTGCTGCCCTTCTACGGTGGCCCTGAAGTGCAAAACACAACGGCAAATAAAAGACGACAAACACAGCGAAATTAACTTCTGACCAAAAAGCTAGGGACCTTGCTATCGGCAGGGATCGGGAAAGAAATGCGGCACACAACTTTGGCGTGGAATCAGGCGTCGGAGTCATGATAACAACAATAAAAAATACTTAATGTTGTTGTTTTTTTTGCTTATTTGCTGTTGTGATTTGCACTTCCGGGGCCACCGGGGCCGCTGAAGCAAAGGAAGGCTGTTGTTAGGACATGACGAAGGGGAACGTTTGCTCACTTTGCCACGGACCCTAGAGTTTGCAGCAGTGACAGCAGGGTAACCCTTTCACCCCCTCGGCCACGCTGGTCTCGTCTTCGTCCTGACCTCGGCCGGGACCTTGTTTTGGACTTTTCAGCAGAGCTCTAAGCTTTTTATTTTATTCCCTCCGAGAGGCAAACTGTGCTGGAAGCCTTGAGTGAACTGAATGCATGTAACAGACATTTAATAAACCGCACAAATGTGTGAAAATCGCCATGTTGCTAGAACGCGAGCAGATTCAAAGTCCTTCATGATCAGAGACTAACAATTATTTACCGAACACAGCGGAGATGTGCATTATGTAGATGATATTCAAACCCATCATGTGTTCACAAGCATCTTTCCGGCACTCACCGTGTGTTTATAAGACGCTCTTAGTGTTCCGATGCCTTTCTGAGCAGCAGCAGCAGCAGCAGCAGCACTTCCGACTCAAGTGTTAGCAAACGTTTGTGCAATCATCATTTTGTCAAAAGGGAGATTGTTTCTTTTTTCTTCCTTCAAACCGCAGAGAGAGCGAATAAAAAACAAAACAAAAACCCAACATCTTTCCAGCACGTTGAGTTCGGTGAATCGACGTTTCCCACCGAGAGGCGAAGATGAGATTGTCAGTCGGCGACGGAGGAACCAGATTCCTGTCGCTCGACGTGTTTGTTAAAAAAAACAATCACATTATCCGGCGTTCTCGGAAAACAACAAAATACTGAAAAAGGGTGGGGAGAACATCCCCCCCCCCCCTCCTGGATGCTAATTTCCATTTTAATTGCGTCAAACCGCATTTTTTTCCCCTTCCTTCTCTTCTCACATCTGAAAAACGTGTACGTGTGAGGGTGTTGATTAGAGAAAGTAAAAATACAGCATGTAGGATTTTTTTTTTTATGCATTCATGCTAATTACCCTTTAAACCTCGCTCACGTCAGCCGGCTTCCCTTAATTAGCATGTTTCCGACAGCAGCGGAGGGGACGAGTGAGAGGAAGCTGAGTTAACGGTGTGAACACCCAGACGTTTGGATTCCTTTTCTTCCTCTTTTTACCCCCTCACCCCTCCTCCACTTCTCGCCTCCATTCTTCCGCCCACCAGCACCTGCGAAAAAGACGTCAGAGAGTCGGAATTAGATCTTTTCTTCGCTCCGTCCATCTTTCTGTTTGTCTACGAGTATCCAGCAAATCTGTCTTCTGTCCGCGGGTCGCTCTCTCTCTCTCTCCGTCACTCTGTCCATCTGCCTTTCTCTCTGTCGACACTCCGCCTGTCAATGGTCTTTAAATCTGTCTCTGCTTCCCTCGCTGTCCATTTGCCTTTTCACTCCATCGTCTCCAAACTCCCGTCCTGCATCTTTTTCTCTATCTTTTCTATATCTTATCTATCTATATCCCTGTCTGTCTGTCCCTTAAGCCCTGATCCAACAACCTTCAGGATGAACCGGAACGCCGACCGTGAGCCGGGCCCTTATCTCCCGACATCAGCGGCTAATTGGGAGCAAACACCCCCCCCCCCCCCCCATACAGGATTCCTCGAACTTCTTCTTGTGGAATTCCTTCTCCGAGCAGCGGAGCAGATTTTCATGCCCCATGGCTTTGTTCAACAAGCCACCTACTTTTGACTATGTTATTACGACGGGCATATTGGGGCCATGGTAGGAAAAATTAATAGATTACGGAGCCGAGGGAGGGGGGGTCATATCGCGAGGAAAAAAAATCGGAATTCCCGAGATTAAAGTGGTAAATTTATAAGAGAAATAACTTGGATATTCTCCGAGATTAAAGTAATAAAAGGAGAAAAATAGTCTGAATTTTTTTTTGTTTTTCAAGTTTTTTTCTCAGAAATTTACAACTTTAATCTCAGAGAATATCCAAGTTTCTTTCATGTAAATTTACAACTTTAATCTCAGAGAATATCCAAATTTCTTTCATGTAAATTTACAATTTTAATCTCGAAATATTTACCCCCTCATCCAGGTCCGTACATGTTTTTTTGTTCTTTTTCATACAGTGGCCCTAATACGCAGTCGTACGTTATGCCTTTATTTTCCTCTCTTTCCATTTCTCTTCCCCTCTCTCCTCATGTGTCATCTTTTCTTTTCAAACTTTTTTTCATTTTATCCTCGAGTTCTTGTCTGGTTCTTGATTTCTCCTTTCTACTCCGTCTCTGGCTTTTGATTCCTGTCTTCCCGTCTCCCAGAGTTAAAGCGACAGCCCCGGACGCGACTCCCCGTCGGCGGCGAGGCTCTGGTCGAGAGCCAGCGGTGTTTTGACTGTCAATTTGCAGCTTGAGAGCCTTCAAGGTTGAGACGCTCTCCAACGCTGTGTGAGTGGGAGTAGCGATCGAGGCGCCGCGAGTCGTTTCTCTCTTCCTCTCACCGCTGTTTTTACCAAATATCCTCCCCGGACGAATTTTGGAAAACGTCTCTCGCTTGTCCCGCCGATTTCTGCCCAAACGATCTGGCCTTTTCATAAATGTTATGGTTGTTATCACTCGTGATATCACCTCGTACTGTGGTCCGTTGCAGTCCGCAGCTTTTTCAAACGGCGGCAGCACAAGAGCGCTGCGTTCCCGTTCCCCTCTTCGCTGTCGCTCTTTTTCCTCGACAGGTGAAAATCAAAAGTTTCTCTTGCCGCAGCAGAAGAGACGGCGGATTCGAAATGCTTTCCGGTGCATGAGAAAGTATATCTGATGTAATGACTTCAGCTCATCTGCTTGCGAGAGGACTCATTTCCCGCACACAGTGGTGGTCGTCATTCCAATTAATTAGCCGGAGGAACTGTAAGAAAAATGTATCCCTGTAATTAGCTGATTTAGCTTAATGGGCTAATCCCTGTTACTCCACTTAAAGCGGTCGCGTTCTTTTATCAGCACGCCGCTGCGATAGCCTCGTCACCGGGGGGAATACGTCCTCATCGCCGCTCCGCCACGTGACTTTATTCAGCATCATCCTTGCCATCGCTCGGGAATTCTTTTTTTTTTTGCCGGCAACTTATTTTTGCGGGAGGAAGATCAGTCGGCATCAGAAAGTAATCACTTTACACTTTGAAATTGCTTTTTAAAATCATTTTCTTCCTCTCGTTGAGAGCTTCGCCGCCGCTCGAATGTGTTTTTTAATTCTCACCTTCAACTGTAATAGGAAAAAGAAAAAGTGATTTAAGCAATTGGTGAAATTGAGATTTCTTTATTGAAGTCACCGCGTGAATTAGTAGGTGCCAACGTCCTCCACGCGTCCCCGGTGCATCATTAACACTTCTCAACACTTCCTCGCAAACTATGTTATATTTTCATGAGTGAGTAATGAGAGCACAAGGTTTTCAAAGTCCACCTACTCTGCATCTAATCAAAACCTCCGAACGTCTGGACTCTCGGGCTCGGAGGAGTGAGTTTAGCTCCGAAAGCGCGTGTGGAGCATTACACCAAATGATCCCGGCCCATTACTTTAAATAAAACCATTGATTTCTGGCTTCCTCCTCCTGCCTCGCTCCTCTCGGCGTGAAACACTTATTCTATCGAGTGGAGACGGAGAGGTTGTGTGTTTGCCTGAGACGCCGGTATGGAATGCACTCTGCAGCCTCATGCATTATTCTCCACACGTGACGTTACAAAGGGGGCAAAGATGTTGTATCAGACCTTAAGGGTGTTTTTTATTTATTCACTGACTTATTTTATTTGATTTGAACAGTCTAACCCCCATTAATGGGCTCGGAGTCAAGGAGGCAGAGCATTCAAATAAAAAGTGTTGTTATTGATATTCAGTCCGATAATCTGTGGTCAGTCGTACTCGGAAGTCTTCGGCCGGGGAGCGGAGGCCGGTGGCCCGCACCTTGTTAATGGAGGAGATGTGTGTTGAGTACGGAGGCCCTACGGTGCAGAACACAACCACGTATAAGAAAAAACAAAGGCAAGTATGAAAAATACGTCAGCGAATCAAAAAACACAACAAGAAAATGCAATGGAAAATCAAAAATCACACTCACAAATAGGGAAACAATCAAAACATACGACAACAAATAAGAAAGTAAAAATGGCCAATCAAAAAAACACAATGACAAATATGAAAACACAACCGCAAATAAGAAAACACAACGACAAATCATAAAGAGCTCTTTCATTTGCTGTCGTTTTTTGATTTTCTGTTGTGTTATTTTGATTCGTTTTTCCCCCCATATGTACCGTTGTGATTTGCACTCCCGGGCCACCGTAGCCGTGTCCCCCCCGGGCGTACAGTCGGAGGGAGACAGATGGAGGAGGAGCGGCCTTGTTGCTCCACGTCCCCCCTGTGGGAGGTTGGCGGTGGGGAAGTGTGACTGTATCTCGGTGAGATCTCTGGGGGCTGAATTCAACTGTGTGTGTGTGTATTAGCGGCAGCGTGGGCCGCTTTTGTGTTTCCAATTAAACGTCTGAAACAATGGATGATCGCTGTGGGCAATTGTGACTGCGTACAATACAAGTACAGGCATCGTGTGTGTGAGCGCCTGTGTGTGTGTGTGTTAGTACAGTAAGAAGCTCGGTAGTTATTATTCATGATATTCCGCTCCCTCATAAGCTGCACATTCAAGCCCGGCTACAGATTTCTTGATCCAGCTGGGCGGATATCCAATACATTTCAGCCTGGTTTTCTCCAAGAGCATTACCGTCGGTGGGGGCGGGGGCGGGGGGGGGTTTCTTTTAGAAAATAGCCAGAGAGTGCACTCAGGACAGAACGTCAGAAAACGGTGGAAATTAAATGTCGAGGAAGGAGGTCAAGCTGAGGTATAGAGAGCGGGAGAAAGCCACGAGGGCTGTGTGAGAGCGAGCGTCGTGCCGAGGCAGAGGACGGTCTCCAGCAGCTCCATTGATTCCCTCCAACCGGCCTCCGACGCTCGCCGCTTCCCCCCGCAGTCACCGAGAGAATGGGCCCCGACAAAGACCTCGGCGGACACCCGCCGGCCGTGACCGCTCTCCAACCTCCGTCCCAGGCCTCCGCCGTCGAGGCTGAAAGCAGCCCCCTCCTCGCGCTCCCCCTCCGCTGACATTTGACTCGACACAATTTACCGAGGTCGCCTCCGTCCCCTTCTTTTCTTTTCCTGCACGCGGTGTTTTTCTCTTTTTTCCGTGTGTCCGCGCCCTTTGGGGCCGGTGCGGCTGATATGAAATGACAAATAAAAAAACTCTCTGAGTTTTCAAAAACATCCTCAGAAGTTTCAGACTAAAACTGTTTCACCGAAACCTCGCGGATTATTCCGCCGCCGCTACTGAAAAAGAGTGTAGAGAAGGTCAACTGGAATATGGCGGAGTTTAGAAAGAGAAAATCAAGTCGAACAAAACCGTACTCGGTATATCATTTAGAGAGAAAACAAAGGTCTTTGGGTTCTGGGTTGAGAACTGGCCTCTGGCTATTGAGCAGATATAAAAGGGAAGGACTGAATTCTTTTTGTTATTTGTGATCGTGGTGATGTCGAGGCCACTTTGACCCAGCGAGTCAAACGTTTCTTCGATGATGAAGTTCGTGATGATCGGCCTTTTATTGAAGAGGATGTTGTTTGGGAAAGATTTATAGAAAGAACATTGGCGTATTATTCCGGATCCTTGAGCAGAGAACGCAACTGTAATGTAAATTATAGTGAGGTACATTTGTGGCACTTGAGTAAGTTGGTATGTTTTGGTTAGTCTCATGTGAGGACATAAAGTTTGGACATCATTCTATCAAGGAACAAATGTTCTTGCTTCTACTAGCAGCTTCATTTGTCAACGTTGGGGTTGGATCTTCTTATTCAGACCACACTTGAAATAAATTGCCTGTATTCTCTGTAATGACCAGCAGAGGGCGACTCCCCTGGTTGTTTCCATTGAAGTCTATGAGAAAATGACTCTACTTCTCACTGGATTTCTAAAGATAGAAAACATTTTCCTGAGGGGTTTGTGGTTCAATCTCTAGTTTCAACACAGATGACGTGTCCAATGAATCCATGAAAACCCAATATATGAGCTTAGGAAGGAACCACTGGCTGTTGCCCAAACAAAATCTCTGACGTCCAATCGAAAAACTCATTTTCTTTGACTGGGAAAAAAAAACCAATTAATGGAAGAGCATGTGACAGGATACGTACTGTGAGATAATCCCTCACAGGTAACACCCTCCCTCCCCTCCCCTCCCCTCCCTCGCCTCCCTCGTCTTTATTCAATAAAGAGAGCATGTCTCCATTAAAAAAAAAAAAACGCATGTCGGATGTTGTGTATGAATCAGCAGCAATTAGCCCGCGCCGTTTCCTTGGGTGGGCCCATCTGCTGAGCGAGCGTAAGCCACAAACAGGTGGTTTCCCGACGCCCGCCACCACGGCGCCGTGATTAATGGCAGCCGCTGAATATCTCGCCGTGCCGAGACGCGGGACGCTGCGCGGACACATCTTCTCGTCTATCCCTACGCACACACACACACAAACACACACTCCAGACCCACATTTTTTGTTAATTAGCGATTTTAACTGAAGTCATAGTGCAGGCTAATTGCTGGTAATAATGATATTCGATTAGGGAATCAATTGGCTGTGGTTGCGTCGGCTGCTTTGATGGATGCAGCCTCGGGCGGTGGCGGTGACTGAAAGCATGAGGAAGAAGAATAAAACAAGCCAACACAGAGGGGGGAAAAAACCCTGAAAAACAGAAAAAGCCTCTGCAGGGAAACAAAGCGTAACGAGACTGTGGTGAGTGCTCAGGTCGGCCTTCGAACGGCGGCTCGCTAACACTTTGCTGTCAAACCTGAAAGCTTTTTGATAGCGTTCCAGATACACCAAAAAAAGAGTTCCATCTGTGCCACTGGCATCATCTTAAACAGTAGCTGGTGTGTGTGTGTGTGTGTGTGTGTGTGTGTGTGTGTGTGTGTGTGTGTGTGTGTGTGTGTGTGTGTGTGTGTGTGTGTGTGTGTGTGTGTGTGTGTGTGTGTGTGTGTGTGTGTGTGTGTGTGTGTGTGTGTGTGTGTGTGAGTGAAGTGGAGAGAGGCCAGCGGTATCGAGCGGAACCCATCGATTCCCAATGCCAAGTCCAACCACTGTACAAGAGTGTGTGTCTGTTGTTGTGCACGTCTGTGTGTGTGTGTGTGTGTGTTCTCTCGTCAACTGCCCTCAGAAGCTCGACGATCCGGCGCGGAAAAGTTTTGGGGTCCCATGTAACATGCGTCGATGTTGGGGAGTTAAAATATATTTAACAGTTTAACAATTGCTTTATAATAAATAACTATTAATAAAAAGTAAATCAGAAAAAAATAGAACCTAATAAATAGAACTTGAATGAAGAAAATAAACATTAGTTATCTACATTATCTATTTCTGCATTGTTTATTCTGTAAAATAGAAGTTTTCATATCGGCGCATATCGACAAACGTCAACGCAGATACTTATGTCTATGAAAGGCTCATATTGAGTCATGTTATTGGTCGACAGATATCGGTCAGGCTCTAGAGGCTAATATCTGATTTGTCCTCAATTGTCCAAAAGTCAACTAAAAGTTAGGCACGAGGAAAAACAGTTGGATATTTTTCCCAGAGAAAAGAAAAGCAAGGTGATATTTTTGAAAAGGAGAGATTACTGTAATTCGTGAGACAGACATAAAAAGGCAGTCACGGTGAAATAAAAGGGAAGAGTGACACTTGTGAGGCGATGTAATCGCCGCTGTCTCAGGGTTGAGATTGTCAAGAAGTGACGCTTCTGAGGTCGCTTCTCCTTTTTCTCTCGCCGTTTCTTCCTTGTTGTTGTTGTTGAAACCGACGGTCGCATTGTTCAGTCTGACGAAATGACCCAAAGCTCAGTCTCTACACTCAACAGGACTTGGGAGGAGACTTTTTGTCTTTTTTTTTATAAACCCAGGAATAAGTGAGTGATCACTCTGTTTTAAAGCGGCTCATCTCTTAGTGGCTGTAAAGTGAATGATTAGTTTGTCTCCTGGTCCCCGGAGGCGGCGCCCGGAGCCTCCGCCACACACAACTCGGCGCACGCTAATCCATCTGACAGCTTGACAGCACGCTGTTATTTATAGAGCCCGGCGCCAGCTACGCGAGATGGAGCTGGAGAGGCAGAGGGCGTCGGCGTTGACGGCGGCGTGAACGTCACAGCGGCGCCTGACCCGCCTCGCAGGTAGCCGACCCTCTGCCTGTTTAATAACACACCGCTGAGGCAGAATTCACCTGACGTCTAATTACATCACCGTGTGTGTGTGTGTGTGTGTGTGTGTGTGTGTGTGTGTGTGTGTGTGTGTGTGTGTGTGTGTGTGTGTGTGTGTGTGTGTGTGTGTGTGTGTGTGTGTGTGTGTGTGTGTGTGTGTGTGTGTGTGTGTGTGTGTGTGTGTGTGTGTGTGTGTGTGCAGATCCCCTATACACTGTCATCGCCCCCCTCAGGAAAATAATATCCACCGCATTTTTGAATTGCACATTGCCACACACCACCTGTAGCACCGCCGCACACTCCACTCCCGTTGTAATTGAATCAGCCCTGACCGAGGCCAAGAGACTCTAATAACTGTCTCCTCCTCCTCCTCCTCCTCCTCTCCGCTTGATGAGAGAGTTTCTGTTTTGTTCGGGGCCAGACGACGCCGGTGTGTGTTGGATTTGAGTCTCAAGGCCGGTCGGTTCTGGCGGCGGCGAAGGTTCGACTGCGCAAACAAATTACCTCTCTGTCTCTTTCACTGACACGAGTCTCGTCTCTCTTTCTGCCTCGCTGGTTATGATTCTTTCTGATGAATTTGATGGAGATCGAGACGCAGAACTCGTCCGTGATTAATGGTCTCAGGAGAAGACAGATTGGAGCGGAACCCCTCATTCCAGGTTGCGTGGCTTTGAAATATATTAAAACGGTGCTAGATTTTTCTTACTAAAGAGGTTATAACATGTAACATTTGACATTTGACTTTCCACATGTTGCAGGGTTGTGCTCCAAACTCATCAAAATGTGTTCCTTTTTGAACATCATGGTCCATTCATAGTCAAATGGATGATAAAGCCTTTCATACATTGGAGCTTGGGCACAGCGTAATTGACAGCTGGTGCCGTCCAATCGTTGCAGGTGTAGGTGGGCGCGCAGTGGACGGGCTCTGTTAGACCACACCCCCAATTCTACATCTGGTTTCAATAAAATCTAGATGGCGCTGGTCGAAATGTGAGGGGGGTTGAGTCACTGGGTCAAATGTATAATTTCGTTATTATAACAAAACTATGTGGTCAATTTGGATTAATCTTAATCCTAATCTGCCTTTACTATTTGTACTGTGTCATATTGGGAAAGAAAGGCCTGAAAAAGTGAAAGAATTTGTTTTAAACGTTTCTAAGAAATGCATTTAGTCTTGGTATTAGTCTTCCTTGAGTCCTCCTCCATCATGGCAGCACTGACACGACGTCTGTTGTCATTTCTTCGTCCACCCTCTGTGGCTCTTTACAAACGCTTGTCTAAATCAAAGCAGTGGAAAGGATCTGGATTATTTACCCGCAGCAGCATCTCTAACTCATATTTCACGGGGCTTTCCGCTGCTCATCCGACCGAGTGAAGTCCGCATCATCGGCTCTCAGCGTGTGGCGGACACGACACGTAGTGTATTAATAACGGCTGCTCCGACGAGAGGGAGCAAGATGGAGGCGGAATTTAAATGTGAACGGAAACGACTCAATCATGGACTCGGTCGGTGACCCGGTGGGTCGCGGCCGACTGACGGGACATGAAGGTCACGACTTCTCCATGTATGTGGCGGTTTAATGGGTTTATTGATTATTACTAATGTGGGCTGATCACAGAGACACGTCTGACCATCGTGTGGATGTTGCGTTGATGACACGGTTCCAAGAACATTTCGCAGCACGTGCATTCTTGCACAACAGTGTGGACACAAAAAAGTTGACCAGTTGTTGTGTGTTAAAATACCTCGTGGAAATGAAATAATCTGGATGATTGGGTCAAAATTCCATCAAAGTTTGGGAAGAGGTGGAGGGAATCGTATCTCACCACATGCAACATCCAACTTGTAAATAATGTGATCAGAGGGACATGAGTAGTTGCACCAGCCTTTTCACCAATTGGCCTATTTTTTCTACAAAGGCCCGAGTACACAAAGTGAGACGAGGCATTATTTTCTACAGTTTAATCCAAATTTCATCAGATTTTCTCAGTTGTTGGTCGACTGGCGTCTGATGGTGAGTCACCGCCGCAGGTTTTTTTCTATATGCTGCACATTAACCGCCCCCCCTCCAGTGCTCTGTTCTTCTTCTTCTTCTTCTTCTTCTGTCTGTGTTGTGATGTTCTGCAAGCGCTCGCCTACAGTACCGGCGCCGCGTCGCTCTCCAGATAATACGAGATGACAGCCACAACCCAGCAAAACCCCAGTTTTATACAGGAAGGCACCGAGGGGGACGGCACAAACAATGAGCACGCACACACACACACACGTCCCCGTCTTATCCCATCGTTTCCAATCCATCAGTAAACAGAAAACAATGAAATGACAGGTCCTGCAGTGATCAGGGTTCAGCGCCAGCTCCAAATAAACCCCCGCCACACACACACACACACACACACACACACACGAGATTTGCTGTCGCCACACTCAAAGACTCGCTGTAATGTTTATCGCTTTCCAGGAAACTATTTGGGTCTACATCTCTTATTTGGCGACTGTGGCTCAGGAGGTAGAGAAGGTCGTCCACTAACCCGAAGGTCGGCAGTTCGAGTCCCTGCTTCCCCCAGTCCTTTGGGCAAGACACTGAACATTAGATTGCAAAGTACCGTCCACACTTAATGTGTCCTGGATGTAATTCTCCCTAAAGAATATAAAAAATAACTTTAAAATTAATCTTTAAAAGTCAAAATGGTAAACACAAGAAACCAGGCACCGACATTCCTGAGGTGCAACTTTTTCTCGTTTGCCTCACTGTTAGTTGTTAGTTTTGCATCGTTATTATTATTAACTGCATTCACATTTTGTATTCTCCCCCCAAAATAGGGCTCTGTTTGTTTAATATGACTTAAATATACAATCTTAAATGCACGCACACACACACACACACACACACACACACACACACACACGTGTGCAGATCTAATTTGAATTCCTTAAGTAAGACAAACATTGCTTTTGTTTACTTGCTTGACACAGAAAAAAGAAAAACCCACACGAAAGGAAAATGAAACTCTAAATTAAGGATGCTCTCCATGGGTTTTTATTTTACTTTTTTTTTTTTTTACATTCAAAGGCCTTTATGGTGAAAATTCTTTGGTTACTTTCATCTTATTTCTGTATGAACAGAACCAACCCTGAGCAGCAGTGGGGATTTCTTCTGTTTGTCAAGAAAGACTATTTAGAAAAACCCCTTTTGAATTGTGGAACACTGGTTTACTTTGAGGTTCCCATTGGTTATTTTTGTATGTGTGCGTGTGCTCATTGCAGATTGAAAGTTGTGAAATATTCTCAGGCTTTACAGGTAGCTGGTAATATCGTGGTTTGTGGTCTCCCGGTCGATCGGTTGGTCGATGTGACCTCGTCCGACCAAATTCTCGTCGGTTGGACAGTTGGAGAAAAGCGCTATGATCCTGGAGATAATACCTCGTTTTCGCATCTTTGATCTCACCAAATCTAATGTAACATTGTTACTGTAGATCTAGCTCAACTTGTGTCTGCCGAACCTCCCGAGTCGGCTCCGAACGAATCGACGCCATGCCAAAGATGTCCACCGTGTGGCAGGAGTTTGTTAAGACGGATGTGACCAACGTCGACTGAACTCAAACCGCAAAGATCTGTGTTGGGATGTTTGTGATAAAATCCTGTTTTAGTGTTTGAACATAGATGAAAATTGGCAAATTGGTTTAAAATGCTACAAATACTAGCTTTTCTGTGTATTCACAATTAGTTTAGGTTAACGTTAAAGCCACCCCGCATCTTTTGGGATGAATTAGAATGCCAAATCCGGGTCAGGGGTTATCACCCAACATCAGTAGGAGACCTCAGTAATAAGATGTTCAATCATGTCATATATTGTGATGTTCAGGTGAACTTTGAGCGTCAGAAGTTTGTGAGGTTAAACCTGGTTTTGACTTGATACGACAATAATAAACCCCCAAAAATCCATCCGTCATCCGCCCACTCTTCCTCTGCTCTTTTAACACTCAACGCCCCGTCTTCCTCCCCTTCCAGTCGAACATTTCTACCTTTTTATTACAGCGGACCAACAGTGTTTTTAAAGACCAAACCTTGATGAAATGATTTTTATTACAACTCATAGCTGATGTGAAGAACGAATCGTTCTTGGAATGGCAATGACCGGAAAAAGCATCCCTCGCCGCGTTCTCTCTTCCACATCCCTCCCTCACTCTCTTACCTGCCCAGTGACGCGCCCCCCCCTCCCCCCCATCCCACTCCCTCTGCTGAGCATTAGATGAGTGCGGCGGTCTAATTACTTTCTTCAGGGAGAAAATTAGCATGAGCTGTCCTGAGTGCTTCGGTCTAATGCATAAAGAACAGGCAGCACCAGGCCCAAAGTGGGGACGGGGGAATCGCAGACACTTTCTCCATTAGCCAATCACTCATATTTTTTAAAGGGAAGGGGAGGGGTGACAAAAAAACATACCTGCACAAAGTGGTCATACATTAATAGGTGAACAGCTTAAATCTGCATGATGTCGCACTCCCCAAATTTTGTCGACGTTTATGGGTTGACTAACCGCACGAAAACCTACTGAATTATTGTCGTATTTAATACCTCACAGTTAATTGTTATTGTTATCATTGTCATCTTCTGCTACAACAGACCCTACTGTACATATGACAAGGATATTAATCCAAAAGATTTGGTCGTTTTCTGCCGCTCACCTGCACGAGCACGAGAACATTTGATGACGCCGCTCTGAAACCCGTCTGTCGTTCCGCCTTATTACTATGGGACTTAATATTCTCAAAATATCAGTTTGTTTTCTCCCGATCACAATTTAATAACTTCGGCGTGATGAAGCCTGATACAAGAGGTCGACCGCCGGAGCAATTCCTGTCTGCGGTGCGTTGTATTTCTATTTCGTGTCTTCCCTCCAACAACAACACCTTCAGCTGAGGACACGTACTCCAATAAACACTTATTTCATTAGTTTGTGAGCGGTCTTAAAAGGTCAGGTCAAGCGCACGTACCGAGTTTTGCTGCCAACATAATAATCACACATCTAACTTTTTACTCTTTGTCTTTCTTTCCGGTGCGACGCACTCATACACGCGCGTCAGTTGTGTTAAGTGGCCTCATATTGTCCTGAAATTCCCACATTAGATTTACAGTCCCGGTTTGCCGCTGTCTGTTGTGTGACTGTGTGTGTTTGAAACGCAGACTGACAGCTGTGGGTGTAGCGGCAGCAAAGGACTCTGGTGGTCCAAAGAGTATAGGGCTGTTTGTTTTTAATAACCGTGGCAGAAAGGAGGGATGTTGCGAGGGGGAAGAGGGATGAAGGGAGGACAAATAACTAGACACAACGTACTGCCTCCATCATGTAACATGTCTTTGCCTTTATAGTCAATGTTCTAGTTTTTTTTTATTGTTCTGCATATTATGGTACTCCCTACTGTATTCTGGAGACGTGTTTAGCCTTTGACTGGGGTCGAATTGTCAAAAATATGACATCCCTTCGTCCTTTCCGAACCCCTTTTCTGTAATTAAGCATGTTGATGTTATTGACGCAAGGAATTGTGGGAAGGCATAATCTTCCTGGTTCGAATGCTAAAGGAGGTTAGACCGGGAGCACCTAAGAACCTACAAGGTCATTGAGGTCCTTCAGGAAACTTCCTAAGCAAAAAAAGACTTCGATCACAGCCGCTGTTTGTCATTTGTCCCGTTGGTTTCCGCCATGGAGGTTAAGTTTCCATCTGCGTTTGTTCGTCTCTTTGTTAGTTGGCAGGATTACGTAAGAACTAACGACATCCATGAAATTTTGTGGAGGGGAGGGACATGACCCATTAAATCTTGGAGTGCATCCGGACAAATTGGTAGATACAGGATTTTTTGGTTGGGGGTATTAGCCTGGGTGGACGTATAGCGCATACTTCCACCCAGGGCCTATTTAGTTCTGAATTGTGTCAGGCATGTCATTGATAGATACCAATGATACCATTCTTCCCAACGTCCTTTGCAGCTGGGTAATCTGGTAATGCTTATATTTTGCAACCAGATCCAAAACGAAACCTTTAAAACAAGTTGACTTTTTATCTTTTTACTCGTTTTGTTTTTCCAGCGACCGGGAAGTGGTCTCAGACTTTTGGACCCCACTCTGGCGTGCACTCAGGTGATGAATCACAGTTGTGAAATTCGAGAGCACCACATGAAGAGCAGTGACTCAGCAATTTCGTCCCCAACAAAGCTTGACTCACCATTTGATGATGTCCTTGGATTTCAAAAAGTTACCCGTCCCCGTCCTCTGAAGCTGCGAGTGTTTCTACGGATAAAACCCTCAGAGGGAGAAAACACTTTTATTATTTTGTGACTTCTGAGTGTGCACTTCACGCAAACACTTTCATGAAGGTGTGCATATTTTTTTTTTTTGCACCTGTGGCTCCGTGTTGTTTGGCTGCCGCCGAGCCGAGCCTCAGTCTAATTGAGCAGACATCAGACTTTGATTAATATTGTTGATGAGCGCTGCCCGCAGGGGTGAAGACACGGAGAGGAAGAGCTGTCAGACAAACACCCAGGTAACATCCTTCATCCCACCCGCCTCCCCTCCCCTCCGACTCCACTGCTTCCCTGTCCTCGCAGGAAAGGATTCAGTGCCCCGCTGGTTCTCTGTTGATTACACCATTGTCTGCTTTGGCTGCTGACTTTGCTTCGAGTCTGCCACGGCTTAATAGAGAAAGAACCGCTTTGCGCCCAGGGTTCGAGTGGGAATTTGATGGTTGGGAACGCTTCCCAGCAAGCATTCCGTGGTCAGTGGTTGGGCCCGATCATCACAACACGATCCCAGTGAGGGTCCGTTTCAGCTGATTTGCATGGTTTTTAAATGGTGGCCAAAAATAACAAGCGACTGCATTTGCATACAGTTTTTTTGGGTGCTGATAATCAAATATAAGAGCCAAACATGTGTCGTCTAAACACCTCCATCACAATCACGGCTCTATCTTCTTCACAAACAAAAGGGCCCTTGAGAGTTTCAGGAGAAAAGAATTGGGTTTTATAAATGATACTTTACGCATTATGGCTCGCATTAAAATTCAAGACTGAGTGATATTGTGCTCCTGTTTTGGGAAAACAAATCTTCTGTGTTGTAACGGTAGTAGTCAAAATAATAAAATGTCAGATTATCAGATTATTACCAAGAGAGGAACATAAGTTTGTTGACTTACTCCTCATGTTCTTGGTACCTTTGATTTTTAAATTTTTTTTTTTAAGCATGAAGATGTTTTCAGAAAAGTTCAGTTTCCTCATCTGACGCACTCAACAGTTCAAAGAGCGAGTTTCATGTTCAATCCCCGACGTCAGTCAACGAAACATTAAAGTGTCGTCGGCGTAGCGCCGCGGACGGCAGACCTCATCCATCCGGAGCTCAAACCGCATATATTCATGTTTACATGGCGTCGGTACACGTTTAATTCTAACTGGCAATCAAGACAATTTTTAACTGCATTATCGTGTCTGAATCAACGGTTATTATGGCTTCATTTAATGCCGGTCATTTGCCGTTCTCCCGGAGTCGTGCTGCTACGATAACGTTATTAATTGTAATTCCTTTTAATATGACACTGAGGGGCCGCTCTTTAGAAAGTGATTCCACGGGGACTTCACTAAGCCCTCTGTGTGCGCATGCATGATGATTTATGCATGTGTTTTTTGCGAGTGTGTGTGCACATTAATGCATATGTGTGTATCATAGCTATCTTCATCAGCCCGTGTGTGTGCGCACTTTACTAGTCTTATCATATAATTAAGTGGCATTTAATAGACTGTTCTTAAACTCAGTGATGTCTCGGCAAACAGCAGAAGAGCGGCTTTACAGTGTATCATCAGTTAAACTGTCAGAGGATATTAACATTATCTCCCCCCAAGCAAATATTTGGCCCGGAGATCCTGGAACGCCGAGTGTTTACGACGCCCCCACAAAAGTGGCCACTGCAGCGTAAAGAAGGTAAACATCGAGCCGTATCTCGTCGCTCTCAGGTGGCATATGAGCGACGGGGGGGGGTCAGGGGAGGAGGATAAGGGGATGAGGAGAGAGGGCAGGCGATGTTTGACGGACAGATTAAAGGAGGAGATGACGGTTATGATGAGGACAGCCGAGGAGAGAAGAAAGGTCACAGATGGACGAGAAAAGGACAGGGCGCCAAAAGAAAGAAAGGGAACCAGGGCGGTAATGACTAGATGATGACAGAGTGTGTCGGGTGATTGGAGGGAAAAAGGACAGAGGCAGGAAAAATAAAGGGAGGGAGGAAAGGAAAGGGGAAGCGTAGGAGATGGCTGAAGGAAGAAAGAGTGGGGGACCCCAACGCATATGAGATGAAGAGGATTAAGGGATTGCACACATCAAGAAGTGGAAAAAAGATGTGTGGGGGAAGAAGAATGAGTGATTGAAGATGGGAGGAGGCGACGGCGGCGGCGGCGGCCAGGCTACAGAGGAAGCGACGGCGGTGCAGGAAAGAGGCCTGGTAAACCTAGATAGCACAACCGGGGGTTTGGCGGGAGAGAAAACGGAACGAAGGGAAGTGTTGAGGACTTCTCAGGGATATCTCAGGTTTTTTTAATTCTCCCTACGGGCGCCCTTAAAAGATTGCCCCCGGTGGGACCAATCGCGTCGGGGTTACGTGAGGACATTCCCCTAATATTTTGAGCTGCGATGCCCTCGGCCGGTGGATCACGCCTGACTGGCTCGCTCACTGACAGAAGTATATATATATATATATATATATATATATATATAAGGAAGGAATGGCTGCGAACATTTCAAGCCAATTAGAGGAAGTCTGAGCCAGTTTTTAGTGCGAGATAAAGCTGAGCTCGGGCCTCCGCTGGCAGATTGGGTGATGGATCGCAGACGACACACACACACACACACACACACACACACACACTCGACGTGAAGTGTGAAGGCGAGTGAGCCTCCATCTGGACTGTCCACGGCTATCTTTCTTCTTCTTCTTTTTTTTTTTGCCTCCATGCACACACGGATGTTCTCCTTCCCCGTCCAAATTTGGCCGGAGCTCGGCTTCGCTCCCCGTTTAATAAAACCGAAGCTACGCGTGGATGGAAGAAGTGCAGGGGATGGATGAACGGTCGGACGGACGGACGGACGGATGGGTTGGTGTGTGTTGTCTGTGATCATCTGGCTTTTAATATGTGCCTCTTCCTTTCATATCCTCGCTTGTTTTAATATGAATAGCTACTTGTGCAGGGGAATGAATTCACGGCTGCGCGGCGGAGCACCGCTGGCGTTATTGGCTGCGGCATTGAGTGGCAGCTTCCATACGTGCCAGAGCAGCTTTGCGGAGGATATAATAATAAAACCTTCTGTGTGAGAGAGAGGTGGCAAATAAAAATAAAAAAAACAACGGGCATAAAAAGTGCATCATATCATATAACCTGGTTCTCTGGAAAGAAATTACCCCCCCCCCCCGTCTTCTCATCTTCATCCTTGTCCTCTTCCTCCTCTCGTTCGCCCTAACAAGCACACGTCCTGATCATGTCAACCCTCTGAAGATACCTCTCCGTCCCAAGGGGGGAGTTGAAGCGGCGCGGTGCTTTCATGTGCCCTTCTCCCCCCTCCGTCTTTTCATATTTGTTCGTCTCTTCGTGTCTCCTCCTCAGCAGGTGTCATTCACACTTTCATGTCGCTCTTGTCAGTTCTGCGTTGTATAACAACCGCTTCAGCGGCATCTCCGATATAATGAATTATGTTATTCTATAAGTCGCTTTTCACAATCCGGATTCCCCCTTGCTGGTTTCTGCAGCTGCACACATCCAACAAGTGCAACAAGTTTAAAAAATTACTATACAAGTTTAATTATTTTTCCCCTCGACTCTGGAGAAATCTCAAATCAAATTTCCCAGATTTTCCTCCAGTCTGCCGGACAGCAGCTTTCATAATGCTCCAGATATAACGTGACCGGCGGTGACCTCGTTGTTCCTCCGGGCCAAATTAGATTTACTAGGTTTGATCATAAACACTGAGAAGGAAATTATTGAGCATATTGTTTTTTAATGAAAGTCATTGATACTTTCTGGACTTTCTCAGATATTTGATATCAACAAGTGCAAAAAAAATGTAATATCGACATTTGTTCAGTGGATTGTCTTTAAGTTCCTAACATAGGTAACTTCAAGACAAACTCGTTATATTTTAATGATTTATTTGTTCATTTCTTGAGGAAATCAATATTTCCACCACACACAGCAGCACCAGAGCTAGGAAGCTAACCCGCAAGCTAGCTAACCCGCTAGCAAGCTAATCCGCTAGGAAGCAAACCGTCTAGGAAGCTAACCCGCTAGCAAGCTAACCCGCTAGCAAGCTAATCCGCTAAGGAGCAAACCTGCTAACTTGCTGGCAAGCTAACTCAATAGCAAGCTAGCAACTAGTTAGCCAAATTTTAAAAAAGCTATTTCTGAACACAAAGGTACATCTTCTGCTCAGTCATTTGTTGGGTTAAACCATTGACTGTACATAAAGATGGAGCACATGACAGAAATCACTCTCAATTGTATTGCTCTGTCAATTAAGTATCCGATTGAAATAGAGCCTAGTGAAGCTTGTACGTGTGGAATGCTATTTCCTTAATACATTGATGTTATGGCCGTGGAGTTTTCGCACATTGAGGAAGCGCGTGCGTCCGGTGAGTGACTTTAATTGGGACCAATAGGCTCCACCTTGTTTTTTTCTCTGTGAGGGGAATCCTCCTTTCTATTCCAATTAATTCCGTTTGGTGTAAGAAGAAGCGCAGCTGCGGGCGCGGACCTCAAAGTCAAGTATCTGTGCAAAAGCAGTCGGCGCCGGAGTTTGTCAGCCGCCGAGCGAAAAATGAAAAAATAACAAGCGGAGGGACGGATTGTTTTTGTTTACTGTTTGTCACCGGACTGAGACGGTTTAATAATGTACGAAGAAAAGGAGCAGGGGAACCTGGGGCCCGCGCATTTTACATCTCCTCGTGCTTTAATTAAGGCAGCGACTTCAGCGGGCTCATATCTGCACACACACACACACACACACACACACAAGCACCTTTTGACGGCGCAATAATTGAGCCTGCATCTCGGGAATCTGGGTCACAGGAACACGGCGTACACATCCTTTGATGTGTCATTAGGCTCTTTCCCTCGAATGCGGCGCTATTCAGGAAAAAAATTCAGGTCGGCCGAGTCAGACCTGAGTATACACCAGGAGGATCATTTGGCGACGGGCGAGCGGTGATTATCGGTTTGCACGGGAATTCTGGGACGCGGATACATTATTCACGACCTGGCGTCCAAATCTCCGCCCAAAATGCCTGTATATACCGCTTCATAGTTTCTATATTCATTAAGACGTGCTAACAATAGTTATTCTCCTGTATTCTATCCACCTCCTTCTCCCTCATCCGGCGTTAATCAGCAGCGTTTTTTAACCTGCGCCATCAAATCATTATACACAATATGCCGGATTCCCCTCCAATCTCCGCTGCCTCTCTCCCCGTCGTAATCGAACATCTTCATTCATAATTGAAGCGGCGATAGCGGAGGAAATGTGACTCAGATGATGTAGCTTCATCAGGATGGACGACGGTAACAAGACGCAGCCTCATCGAACGTCAACACTTATATATATATATATATATATATATATTTTTTAGCTTCCCGCTCCGAGCTTGCTGTCTCGCCCTCGACGACAGAATCCTGTTACGATGATGATGAGAGGAGGTTAGGATCAGAAATGAATTGATATTATTCCGAAATCAATCGAGTAAACACTCATAATTGCCAATTTAATTGCCAACAGAAGAGGCAGAAAAAAAGCATTAACTCGAGTGCCGCGATTGTTTCGACTCTGCCCTGTCGCATCAAATTAGTTTAATGACTTTTTTTTGGGGGGGGGGTTGAGAATCTATTTTTTTTGTACGTATTAAATTGTGCGATCTCCCTATTTAATGTCATTTATATGGTGATTTGGGTTTTATTAGTGGGAATGAATGAATACATTAGCGGAGGGAGGGAGGGAGGCGGAGGCCCTTCAGCAGGAAAAAAGTTGGTCTCCCTGCAGCTGCCACACACACACACACACACACACACACACACACACACACACACACACACACACACACACACACACACCTCGTCAGGAGGCGATACTGTTGCTGCCTTCATCCCTGCTTCTGGCCGCCTCTCAGAACCATGATGGCAACTTAACCGCTCACTGTATCTGCGGCGGGAAAAGCAATATCGCAGATACGGAAGGTTAAAGGTGCCAGATTTTGACAAGCTATGTCATCATTATCTCTGTGTGTGTGTGTGTTTCAGGGGTGGGAGTAACACACGAGGGCTCATGGTATTTTCTTTCACAAATCCCCGGGCTGACGCGCAAACAAGGCAACTCGCTGTGCGATACAGGGTGTTAGCTTTTAGTTATTTCATCTAAATCTGCCTAAAGGGCAGAAATAGTCGGCGAGTCGAACCCTGCGTTTCCCGATACGGCCGGGGGAAACAACAGCCTCCGCCGTAATCAGGGCGCCGGCGCCATAATCCCTCGGAATGTGAAATGCGTTCTTTCACCGGGTCTCTGCCACAAGATTCCACCGACCCAAAAGGGTTGCACAGAGGAAGAGGGGGGGGGGGGGCTTCCATCACTCCAGGGCTCTATCGAATCCATCTGCCAAGGTGTCTTATTTGAATCGCACTCCTTATCCTCTCTTTTCAAGTGCGACTCTTTGATCCGTCGGCGACCTGGTCACGCTTAAAAGAAAAAGATGCAAAGTGTCGACGGGCCGAGTAAGGCGGGGACTTTCTTCTTAAACATCTTAGCAGGTAGAGAGAAAGGATATGGACGCCCCGGCGTGGACGAATAGGACGAGCGGAGCGAGGTCAGAGCCCCGAGGGCCGGTCGAGCTAACGTAGACGTTGTGCAGTGATTTCACATCCAAAAACTTTTTGCGTCTGAATCGAAGAGTGAATGATTCTTCTTTTGGCAAATCGGCTGATGTCAGCTCTTCACAGACATAATTGCCATCAGCCTTTGCCATTGTTAACTCTCATTTTACATTTTGACCCGCCACCGCTCCTTCGTGAAAGTTCACAGCAACGTTACGAACATTAACTGCGACCAAACTCTCTTTCGCTGCCAAACGCTGGACCGCGATCACGGCGGTTATCGGAGATAACGTGACTCATTTCTCGAGCATTTGCTCAATTGTTCTGGTCATTTATAGCTATCTATAATAAAGTTTACAGTTTGATACCGTAACTAAGGAATCGTTGACGATTTTTGTCTTTTTCAAGTACATGTATTGGCCGATGGATTGGTATCAGAATTTTCTTTCACTGCCTTATCGATCTCAGCCCCTAAAAACATCCACATCGCTCGGGCTCTACTTTAACAGATCAAAGTGCAAAGCGACAGCACAACTTCAACCACGTTACGAGTGAAATCCACCTTCTTTTCCTCTTCCAGACTCGGGCTGCGTCTGATCTCGCCACAAACCGACAAAGGCGACCCGGAGTCCGGTGAGCACGTTGAAGTACGAGTGGCCGCGCGCACGACGAGGTAAAACTGAAAGACACTCGGTCGCAAGACGACTTCCTGTTGACATCCACTCTCCTTTTAAATCCAGACGTGCTCCACGTGTCTCTCCATCATCTCCTCCCTCCTGTCTTGGAACCCCTTCTTCCCCCACCCTGCGTCTTTGTGTTTCCACGTCTTGTCTTTATCTTCCCCTCTTTTAAAAAAAAAAGAAAGGAAGGAAAGGGGCCGATTCCTCCTCCTTTTGTTAACGTGACAAATCTTCTGTAATGACTCTGCAGTGGCTCCGGGCGCCAGCGGGGGGGGAAACGAACCCCCCTTTTTCTTCACACCCTTCCCGTCACTCCCGCACATCATGCCTCCCTCTCTATAGTCTTCTTGGACTGGATCTTTTGATTTTTTTTGACAAACTGGGAAAAAAAAAGGGAAACAACTAAAGGAGAAGATTCCCTCGGTCTCATTCATGTCCTCCCTTCCGCCGCCGCCGCCCTGACTACAATGACAGACTTTGTGCATCACAAGCCGCTGTCACGTTGACGTCCCCGTCATAATGAGAGGCGCACGCGACTCCAGCTACTGTGACATTCATGTCTGACACTCGGGGCTCTTTGAGGAGCTCATCCCGCTCAAGTCAGAGCTCCCTTTTTTGCGACGGGACTGTTTTTTCGGGCTTTTACGTGCCATTTTTCCGAGTTTGTAGTCCCGTGACTCGAGGGGAAGGTGGCCCCCGCGCGCGCTCTCATCCTCCGTCAGCTCACTCCCACGACCTCTCCGCTTCCCCGCGCCGAGATGTGCATCACTGCCATGGCAACGATAGCCTCGCTCAGCCCACGGAGGAGAGGAGAGAAGGGAAGAGTTAGTCAACATCGTGGAGAGGGAGATTTATAAGCGCATTTGGGAGGGAGGCTTCTCTCTCTTCTCTGCCGTCGGTCAGAGCGTGGATGTGGCTACATAATGAAATGATTTAACCTCAGTGAAAGAGAGAGAGGGGAAAAAAAGGGAGGAGAAAAGCGAGAGAAGGAGAGGGAAGATCTCTTCTCCTCCTTTACTCTCTTCCTGTCAGGGGTGGCGGTGCATCGCATTTGATGCCTGCGATGAGACTGTGTGGCTAATGAGGAAAAGCACGCGGCACACTCATTAGACTGTGTGTGTATATGCGAGTGTGTGTGTGACAGAGAGAGAGAGAGAGTGTGTGTGTGTGTGTGTGTGTGTGTGTGTGAATAAACTGCAAGTGAGAGAAGGGGAGAAACTCATTAGAATTCTCCCGTTTTTCAAAGGCCAACTCGGTGAGGGGAACGGAGCCGAGGCCGAGTCGCCTGTTGCAGCCTTTGTCGGCGCAGGAGAACGTGAAACGTGCGCACGCGTTCATCAATACGTGTTTAATAATGTGAGGCTCGGCTGACGTGGAACTTTGGAGACAGAGGAAATCGGTTAGAAATCGCCAGCTGCAGCTCAGAGCTGCCGCGTCCTCAATCTGATACTAACAAAGCCGCCAACCTGATGATGGATTGAACTCTAAAGTCCAAAATTTGAAATGACGTCTGCGGGGCTCTTGCCGTGGCCTCCCCCCAAGTGATGTCATTTAATTAAAACGTGGCTTCCCAAACACGGTGTGTTGTTCAAAGCTTCCTCTCCGGCTGCCGTAATGAGCCGAGTTGAGACTCCGCCGAGATCCGCACTTCTTCTTCTTCTTCTTCTTCTTCTCCCGGTGACTCCGCCGCCGTCTGCCACTCGACTCTCTCCCACTCCCAGCACATCAGAGCCCGACGCAAAGTAAATACTCTGAGGTTTCGTGTCTTCGGGAGTTATGTTAGTAACCAAGTGTGTGTGTGTCATATATATACAAAACACTATACATTTTCTGCACGGGACTTTTTACACGACAACAAATTGAATCTGATCTCAAAGGCTACAAGTATTGTTATTATCAAATGACTGAACAGCTACTTTAATCGCTTAATCTGGAAAAAAATGTCAGAAAGCATTGAAAATAAAGCCAGTGCAATTTCTAATGGTGCGTTCACACCAAACGTGATGCAAACAGTTTTGGCGCGATGAGATCCCATACGAAGTTGATGCAAAGACGGGCGACGCGAATGACGCACGTGGCCAAAAAATTTGCATCTTTCGCTTCACTTGCTCAGTTTATAAATATGATATATTAATATATATTATATATAAAGTTGAAATATTCGCATGACGCAATGTCGCGACCTATCGTTGTGATCCTCACGTCCGACTGAGAACGAGCGGGTTTTCTTCTACATGCTTGTTTTATCAAAACCACCTCAACTTACAATATGGAAAATGAAAAAGAACAACAACAAAAAACATTGCATTTAACGAGACAGAACCTTTAAAAAGTTTGCCCCATAAATGACTCTTCCTATGTCATTGACTATTTCAACATTAGCGCCGAAGACATCAAGTGAATAATCAATCGATTGGTTCTGAAAAAATGTTTTGCTTTCATTTTCACTTTGATCATGGGATTGATTTTCATGTTCAATATCAGATAACAAAGTAACCTATAGAAGTCAAAGTGTGTATTGATGAATCGGGAGCTTCCACGGGTAAAGTACAGTGTGTGTGTGTTTTTAATGAGGCCAAAAGTCTGTGTCATGTCTTCAGTGCTGGATCCAGACACGGTGGTTTGATTTTTGTCTATAATCAGTATCTTATTTATTCAATAGCAGGGATTAGCGGCGCTTTGGTGAACCTTCAAAGTGCCACCGCCACTCGCTCCCGCCAGCCCCTCAGCATGCGGAGCTCATTTCAACCAAGCGTTTGTTCTCACAATCAGAAATGTGGGTATTTTTGTGAAGTGAAAAAAAACCTGCTCGTTCCTGAAAAAAAATCCCAATATCTGTCCGGCTCTGGTAAGTTGAGTGTCTGAGATTACGTCCTCGCACACGTCTCGTGTTTCAGCTCCCCAAGAATCTTCTACTTTCCAGATTCTTCCGGGTTCAGGGAGTGTGTGTGTGTGTGTGTGTGTGTGTGTGTGTGTGTGTGTGTGTGTGTGTGTGTGTGTGTGTGTGTGTGTGTGTGTGTGTGTGTGTGTGTGTGTGTGTGTGTGTGTGTGTGTGTGTGTGTGTGTGTGTGTGTGTGTGAGACAAAGCCAAACCGTTAGATTTGGGAGAGAAAATTGTTTACTCTGCTGCAAAAGCAAAGCTCAGCGGGTCGTGTCCCAGAGCGGCGCCACGCATGAGCTTTTTTTTCTGGATCGGGGCGGCGTCGTCGTCGGTTTGTACATCGCACCCCATCCGTGTGAAATATTAATGGAGCCAAAATAAATTTTTCAACGCACAATCGCTTCATCGTCCTCCTCCCACCTAACTGTGCGTGAGACACTGTGCCTGTGACATATAATATCTCACACACACACACACACACACACACAGGCTTCTACACACACGCCATCCTTCTAGCCTTCAGAGGTTTTTTATTAAAGGAGTAATCATCAAAGAGGAGAGGAGGCAGAAAGTATCGCCGCATACGTATAACAAAGCAATCACAGGCCGTCGACGACAGAGTTGTTGACCGCGGCGGCGCCGGTGGCGGCGGCAGCTGCCACTTTCTTTTTTTAAGTGCGTGTGTGTGTGTGTGTGTGTGTGTGATGTTGTGAACTCATCCCGGGATGCAAGGTGCTCTCACACACTCGCCGCGTGGCTTGATTCCCCCCGTCGAGCATTGTGACCTGGCATTTCGTTGACTTTTAGATGTGTTACCACGCTGACATATTGCTCTCTCATTTTTCCCAGAGTGCACCTCCCTCTCTTCCTGCCTCACACTCCCTCCCCCCATGTTTCCTACATCTTTTGTTGTCTTGTCTTATTTACTCCAGTTTTAGATTTTGCATGTGTTTTTATAAGATGATCGCAGCGTGCTGTGAGTTTGTTAGTTATCATCAATGCCAACAAACTTGATGCGTGTAAAGGGGGGGGGAGAAAAATCCACCGCCGGGATTATTTAACTCTGCTTGACTTTAATTAAATTTTGATGTGTTTTTCAGGAGATGCTTTCTGAATAAAATAAAAAATACATTTAGCAATTTCTTTTTGGTGCACGCACTCTAATCTCAACCTAAGATCCTACAAAATGCTCTTTTTTTGTCCTCCAGAGAATGAATGTGCACGTTCCGAAGTTTCTTGTGCAGTAAATATCGATGCCCTTTTTGTATATGAATGGAATATTAGTGATTGTGGAGCATCGACACAAAAAATATGTATACATACTGTATGGACCTGGCAATGTGGTGGTGTGAAGCCACATTGTCTGGAATGACAGGTGGTGATTGTCAAAAACAGGCTCATTTCCAGACCCAAATCTATTTAGTGAAGTTTTCTTTCTGCAAAT
>NC_061526.1:23070000-23080000 GCF_022379125.1 Scophthalmus maximus
TTATAATCCTCTCTAAATTGATTTTTTGAAGCCGACACTGAAGATAATTAAAAGTTCAATCATCTGCCGATATTAATGTTTTGATTTCTTAATATATTCTTTTTTACATACACACACTATGGGGGCAAACGGAGACCCTTTTAAATTCACTTATTAAAGGACTCAATAGTTCTGTACTGAACTCACCTGTGCATCATGAGCAGATTATTTTAGTTATCATAATTAACAATGTAACTCGAGTCTTTATCATATGTCTTTATTCCAGTGGAGGTTATGACTAAGTACGTTTACTCGAGCACTGTCCTGATGTATCGGATTCACATCAGTCAAACACGTTAACTGTGGCAGTAAAATCAGTCCAAGAAATGCTGCTTCCTTATGATCTAATTTCTGTGAACGTCAGTCACTTTTTCTTTTCATCCAAGCGCCAAACCAAATCCAACAAGCGTTCAAAATAAGTTCCAACCATGATCCTTAGATGCGTCCATCCCCACAGCGGCCGCATCCTCGTCCACTGCCCCGGGAAAAAAACCCGAAAGCACGTGTTCCAAACCCCACATCAGTGTGTTTCACATCTTTATCGCAGCAGATATCTTCAGGTATATGTAAGAACACTTGTTGAAATATTCATCAACCTCCCTGTTAGTCTGCTGTCCCCCCCCCCCCCCCCATTGTAATTACGTATAGAAAAATACACTTTAGCCCTGAAGCCGAGCTAAACTTGTGTGGCCTTGTGTGTGTGTGTGTTCCTGAGCCTGCGGGGTGTCACATCTAAGTGCAGGGGTCCCAGCGAGCGTGTTCCTGGAGGTGTACCAGTAGTTTGATCTCCCCTTATTAGCCATGTTCCCTGCTACGCTGGCCTCATTACTTTGGCCAGTTCAGCAGCAGCGTTAGCTGGCGCTCCGGAGCGCCGCGGTGGCCACCTTCAACTACCATACCGCTCTTTACTCCCGCGGTCGACCCTTTTGCCTTTCTTCCGTCTCCTCCTTTCATCCGTCGTTCACTCGCGGCGCCTCTGTGGGTCTTTGCGACCAGCTGCGGTTCTGACCCGAGCTTTCATTTGGTACAAGACGTGGAGCGGCACAGGGGCGGAGATGGCATCTGCTCGCCTCTAATAGGGACCGTGCTGTATGATTAACATTTACTGGGGGGCCGGTCCGGTCGGTACCCACCCCCCCGACACACACACACACACACACACACACACCCACCCGCTGAGCAGGGAGACGAGACACGGAGGGAGATGGTTTGTCAGACACCTGTCATCTGTCAGCAGGTCCGTGTCTGATGTTGAAGCGTCATTAAAATCTTGATATTAGCCAGAATCTCCGTCACACACACACACACACACACACACACACACACACACTCGTGACGACGTGTTTATCTTGACGACATGATTTCTTTCTCCAGGAGTCGTCAGCGCTGGCGTTTTTATTTTTCGGTGGGAAGTCCTTAACCCGAATGATTGATTCTAATGAGACGTTTTGAGCGGCTTCAGCGCGAGCACGCACGATTAATTCACATTTGATTAGACGTTAACGATGCCCGCGGGGAACTGGACGGTTGCTTGTATTTTTGCAAAATAGCGAAAAGCAGAGAGTGATCTAATATCAACAGAGCAAAGCGATCGCAGAGACTCCGACATGAACAACATTTAATTCATAATAAAATGTCAGTAAAAAGGGGGAAATGTTGATAGCAAGTTTTAAAAATGTGTTATGGTTTTTTTTGTGCAGAAGAGAGATTATATTGGGGGGGGTCGAAACTTTTCCTCGATGGGACAGATTTTCATCAGATTTGTTACTTGGGAGTTTATCTCCACACATAATTATAGGTAGACAATCTAAAGCTGATATTGATCAGCAAAATGATTCCCCATCATGTGATATCATAAGATAAGTGACGTCATGAAGAAGTCAGACAATGACGTCATGAAGAAGTCAGACAATAACGAGCTCATATAAAAAAGATTGATGAATATTATATGATCACTATGAAATGAGAAAATTATGTCCTATGCTGTAGTGATGTGTTAACTTTTGCGACAAATAAGATTAGAGATAAAATCTACAGCTTATTCAAATGAACAAATATTTATCCTATGGTAGAAATTTGGTCACGATGACGTCATTCAGGAAATGGCATCATTGCCAGATTAAAAAGTTAGCATTGACGTTGATACAGCGCTTGCTTAGTTTCTCAAAATTGTTTTAAAAAATAAATTGCTGGCTGACTTATCCCTCCATTTAAAGACGATGAATATCAGCATCCAAAATCAAAAACTTTTATCGACACGTGTAGTCAAAAAAACTATTTGTGGTTGAACCCTGTGTATTGACTAATCATCCAATATATCGATTGACACACACACACACACACACACACACACACACACACACACACACACACACACACACACACACACACACATGTCCAGTCTTTCATCAGTGTATCTATCATCCCACCTGTCAATACATCCTCCTCTCCATCCGTCCATCATTCTTTCTACGCGTCACGCCTTTTACCCCCATCCCCCCGCCATTTTGTGTCATTAATCCTCTGTCGGGCTCAATCCAGGAGCTAATGCATGTGACTAATGAGCGCCAACGCTTATCCACTGACACAACAAACGGCAATCCGATAGTTTTCGGTCTTCTAATGGCGGGATGTGATTACACGGACGAGTGGCTATCGCCGCCGCTGTCACTTCGCCATTGTCCGTCTTCTCCCTGTCGGTGGGAGAAGCGGCCTTCAACAAAGCGGGGGGGATTTCGTCGAAAGTAAACCTTTTCTGGAAGGATTTTTGCGTCACCAAGAAAGGGGGATGGGAGGAGGGGGAGAGGGTGATTGAAATAGGGCAGCGGCGAGTCCACGTGTCCATCAGCAGCTCCAGCACAGCGGGTGGCATCGGGGGCGGGAGAGGCCACATGCCCTGGTTCTTTCCAGTGAGAGAGCAGCAAGATTTACAGCGGAGGTAGATGGGGAGCGCTTGGTGCTCTGCCGGGCAGACACACACACACACACACACACACACACACACACACACACACACACACACACACACACACACACACACACACACACGCAGCCTGGCACTCCATAACTTGTGGCAAGTGCTTATGTGTGACAGGTTGTCGGGGGAAACGTTCTCTGTGTCGGGTTTATGCGCCGCGATAAGGTCGGCCGAGTGAAAGACCTCCAGCGTGGAGCGAGGCCTCTGGCTCGCAGAGTCACAGCTGCACCGCAGTTTCTTTTTATTTATATATATATTTTTAAGCCCATGTACAAAACTGCGCGGGGCCGGACATTTCTGTCCGAACCTGACCTGACCCACTTCGTCCAGGCCCGAGGCCCGGAAAGGGGCCCACAGCTGACGATTTATTTATTTTTAAAATTTTGTCCTGGGGTGAATCCAAAACTGTGAGGTCTAGAAGTGTCTGGTTCTCTGTGGTGCAGTCCACACAGAGTAACACACAAACACCAGTGTCCTGGTTTTAATTTGACCCTGGTCAAGTTTGTGCGCGTGAATGGCAGATTTTCGGACACATGCCACTTTTTATATCCCCAACCAACAATTGGTTATCATTAGCTGCTAAGCTAACTGTAGCTACTGTATCCAGAACTAAAGTATCAGTCATTTACTGTGTAAGTAAGGAAATTATCAATGTGTCGGTTCATTATTGAAAATAGTCCATTAATACTCTCTTTTTTTATATTCATGCACAACTAGTGTGAACATCCATAAAGTCCCTAAGAAAGACTTGAAAAACAGAAATAATAAAGGCACATTGAACAGTGCAGAAATGTATTTATTGAAATGGCCTTTGTGTTGCCACGTCTGCACGTTTCATTCCCGTCGTCTCTCTCAACTTTTTCAACCTCATAAATGAGCCTCTTGTCTCCGTCGCTCGTCTGACACGACGCATTGTCCTCCCTCCTCTCTCTTTCGGAGAAGACAAGGGGGCACATCAGTCTGCCGTCGCCGTGACTCAGCACATCCACAGGCATTTTCACACACAATTCAAGTACGCTGAAAAGCCTGCTCGTTCTTTGTGCTGTAACAGACATCGGCCTTGGATCTGTGTGTGTGTGTGTGTGTGTGTGTGTGTGTGTGTGTGTGTGTGTGTGTGTGTGTGTGTGTGTGTGTGTGTGTGTGTGTGTGTGTGTGTGTGTGTGTGTGTGTGTGTGTGTGTGTGTGTGTGTGTGTGTGTGTGTGTGTGTGTGTGTGTGTGTGTGTGTCTGTGTGTGTGTGTGTGTGTGTGTGTGTGTGTGTGTGTGTGTGTCTGTGTCTGTGTGTGTGTGTGTTTGTGTGTGTGTGTGTGTGTGTCTGTGTGTGTGTGTGTGTGTGTGTCTGTGTGTGTGTGTGTGTGTGTGTGTGTGTGTGTCAAACAATGCCGTGTTTGGGGTCCTTGAATTTGAGGAAATTGGTCCTGGGAAGTGCTTGAAAAGTCAAGGAATTCCATGATAAAGGTGGTGTGCAAACAGTCGATCCTGGTCTTTGTTCAACCCACCATTCTCCGCAAACATCGTCCCACAACTTTTATACCACGCGAAAAATGAGTAGCAGCAGAACGTTTAGTAAGGTAAGTTGTAATGGTAAGTTCTAAAAGGAATGTCTACATTTAGGCCCCAACCAGACTCCAAATGTCTAAATAGAGCTGTAGGTGACCACACAAAGGTCCGCAAATGTTGCTCTGGACGTCGAGCTCTACCCAGACGCCACCACTCACTGGAACGTTCTGTTTCTGCGTCTGACTCGGACAATCGCCTGCTGCGTCCGTCATGGGTGAACGACATAAACAAGGTTCGCAGATGTCGTCTCCTCTGTAGGGAAGCGCTTCAATTCCGGCGGCGCCGAGGGGCCGGTCGGCCCTGATGAACACGAGCGCTTATAAACGTGGGCGGGGGGCCTTCATCATCTCCGATCCTTTCCTGTCTTTCGTGGCCCCCCGATCATAGGATCCCTGCTACGGAGGTGTGGGGCCCCGAGGCCACGCTTAAAAAGACCCAAATCCTTTTACAGGACCCGCTAATTAGCCAACGCGCTTGTGCAGCCGCGCTCCTTCGCTTTGATCCGCACACTGATCAATGGCGGGATCACACGGTGGCTTGATGACTGGTTACTGCACCAGTGTGTGTGTGTGTGTGTGTGTGTGTGTGTGTGTGTGTGTGTGTGTGTGTGTGTGTGTGTGTGTGTGTGTGTGTGTGTGTGTGTGTGTGTGTGTGTGTGTGTGTGTGTGTGTGTGTGTGTGTGTTTGTTCTGCATCTCTTCATCTCTTTTCCTTATGAACCTGAAGGATATGCAGTTAGTGCTTTTCATCTCCACTCTACATGACGAGCTCCGCGCCCTCGCGAGGGGGGGGGGAAAACCCCCGAAACGGGGCGGAAATTAATTTCAGATTTCCCCCGTGAACCGTCTCAGCAAACCCTCCGCTGCAGTCGTCAGCAGAAAACAATTTTCTGCGTTTTCATACTCAATCTCCTCGCGTCTTCTCCGTCTGAATGGAGATAATGAGCGTGTCCAGTAGGTAATTCACTGTCTGCCTGTGGGGAGCGAGCGTTCATGATGTACGCCGGGTGATACTGGAGGCCAATATGTTCCCTGTGTTGAACGCTCACATTTTCATGTCTTTTTGATTTGGATTTACTATCACCCTCTCCATTATTATTCAATCGATCAGTACTTTAGAGGTCAATCATATATTTCAAGCACTTTAATGACTTCCCTGCCATGTCGCCCACGGCTAGCACGGGCTCGTTGATTCAGTGTGTTGTGATCGTCACCAGCGGAAACCATTTTGACAAAGTTCTTGGGCACAATGGTCTTATTGACAGGTGTCAAGGATTATTGGTCACCAGATTCTTATAACCTTCAAAAATGCCTGGATCCATCCCCTTGTTCGGATCCACGGCAATTTCTCAGTTTGTGGAAATCAAGCGGACGGGGGTCCTGAAAAGCCTGATCCTGCTACAGTCATCTTCAGTCTTCATGTGCTCCTGGAAAGTACTTGAATAGTCATTGAATTTAACGTTAAAGAATAAACCCCTGTGTTATGATAATCAACCAAACCACAAACCGTGAACCACGGACGTGTCACGGTTAAGCCTATTTTCCGTCCACATGAACCTCGACTCTCTTTGTGTTGACTCCTACACGCGACGTCGCTCTCCGAGCATTCATCCATGTAAGTCTGAACTTGTGTATTTACATATATATATATTTATGTATATGTATTAAACCACACTTCCAGAACACCCTGCCATCTAAAAATAAACCCCAGTTTTTATTTCCCACTGTACGAACCGTCCCTCAGGAGACAATAAAGATCTGTTGTGTACAGTGTTTGATCTGAGACATCAAACACTCGAGCTCATGTAGTGAACCTACTCGTATTCTTTCAATTTTAAGCCGTTACTATCATAAAACACTTAAAAATGACTTATCGCACACACACATACATACATATTAATTCACAGCTATGAAAGTGACAGTTTGCCCCCGATTGCGAGCGAGCGGAACATCGTCGTCGAGCCGTTGCCTCCCCGTTTCTTTTTAATCATGTTGTTACCTCGACGGCTGTCAATCATCTCGACGAGTATCTGTACATCCACCGTCTCTATACGTAAGCGACAGATGGTAAAACGCAGCTTTCAAAGAATAATTAATATTCATCGACGGAGCTTAAGGTACATAAAATACAGCGTATAGGGAGCAGGAAGTTCTGAGCAGCAAAGTAAATATTGGGGTTTTGCAATTATGGGTTGCACTTGGGTCTTCTGGAGGCCGCCGGGCGCCGGATGCAGATAGGTGTTTATTGAAGCGCTCGCCGGGAGTCAACACTCTCTTAATGTCGCCCGCCCTGATCTGCTGTTTGAGCAAACAGACACTGCCGCCTCTGCCGGTAGAAGATAAGACGGAACACGGCGGCGAGAGGAAGTCGGCGCCTCTCTCCCCCGCGTGATTGACTGACGTCTGGGAGGGAGGGAGAGAGAGGGAGAGAGAGAGAGAGAGAGAGAGAGTACAGTACAGTACAGTATGTGCTGCCGACGGCGAGGGAGGAGGGAACATGTGGAGGAAAATGTTCTTTTCTTTTCTTCTTTTTTTTCCACATCCAGGCAATTACACCAGAATTACACCACTGCTTTCTCCACTTGTCCTCTCATCGCGCCCCTCCCCCCTCTTACTCCATCTTCTCTCAATCCTTCTCCTCGCACACCTTTTCTTTCTCCTCTGCTCTTGTTGTCCTCTTGCTCATCTTGTCACTTAACTCTCAATTCCGTTTTCTTTTGTCTTTCCTCGTGTCGTTTCTTTTCCTTTCCTCTTCTCATCTAGCTTCCCTTTCCTTTGCAATTGTCCTTTCCTTATTCAACTCCCTTCTTTTCTTTCTCTTCCCCTTCCTCCTCCTCTCCATTCGAGTATACTTCACTGAGATCGGTGTTGATGTAGCATCTTATATAAAAATCAACACATCACGCAAAACATTCACAGAACGACATATCCAGCGTCCACCTGCGGACATCGTCACTCCTCACACTTCGCTTTTTTCGACGCCATTCATGTGCTGTTCAACTGTTGCTAGGGTAAAAAAAAAAAAAAGGATCCTGACCCTTTACCTCATTAAAAAGAGTCACAAGCGACGGGAAAGTCACAGCCGACCTCCGTGAGCTTGTTAAAACCGACGTGCAACACGGCTGATTGGTGTTTAGGGGCCGAGGAGGCGGCGGCGGCCCCTAGGGGGCAGCGGCAGCGACCTCCGCCGAGTCACAACTCAACTGTAATTGCCATCAAGAAAAAAAAAATGAACTCAATCAATTGAAATTCTGACGTCATTCTTGCGACGTCATCGCCGTTTTTTTTAACCATAACAACCGCGAAGTTGTGTCCGTCTCGTTTGAACGTGTGTTACAGCGGCGAGAGAGAGAGAAGGCCCACGGGTGCCGGACACTAATTGCCGGCTCATGGCAGCTCTCCGATCTGATTGGGCTCCGCTCGGCGCGTCTGGCGATTTTCAGCTCCTCGTCGCTGTTCAGGTGAACCTCGGCTCCTCCCGGCTTCCTCGGTCAAAAGCGCAATCATCTTTTTTCCCGTTTGCGTTCGCTCACTATTTTGTCAAACAAATCACGGGGAAATCGCTGCTTCACACTCGAAGCAAAAAAAAAAAAGGAAATTAAAAAAAAACTGCACAGACGCCGCAGCACGCTGGGCCACCGGAAAGACCAATCATGGCTTGATGAGGTGTGTGTTACACGCGTGGGTGGCTGCATGGGCTGTTTTCGAGTGTGTGTGTGTGTGTGCGTGTGTGTGCGTGCCCGCCCCCCCCCTTGGACAAACTTGTGTGCAATTTCCTGGCACCTAATTGACAGGAAACGGAACAGTTGTCGGAGCCGAGACATTTTTTTTGTTCATGCCGATGTCGAACAGTAGATGAGACGCTCCTGCCTATTCAGCACGGAGCCGTCGTCAGCACCTCGGCATCTTTTCTTCTTCCCCCTTTCCACATAATTCTTCCACGTTTTTTTCTGCTATTTCATTCAGCCGCGTACCTGCTTCCGCTAATGAGCAGTGTTTAGACGGAGGAGAACTTTTCTTTCTGCCGCCTCCCTCCCTCCTCCTCCTCCTTCTCCTCCGACTCCCGGTTTGGGAGTCAATCCGACTCGAGCTGCTCGTGCCTTCGGGTTCATCCGCCACCGATACTCTCCCGGTTTAATGATCCACTCTGGGACCGCGGCTTCTGAGAGAAGGTAGAGAACATCAGTGGAGCTCGCGGGGGCTCCCGGGCCTGTCGCCGTCTGATTGTACCTGAGCTCCGGTGTGTCATCTGAGACTTAGCGGTATCAGGTGAGCGCCATCGACTTCTGTACCAGTGGCATTAGATTAACGGCCGCGCTGGGGGAAGCTGGCTGACGGAGGAGGGAGATGGAGAGAAGGGAAATGGGAGGCAGAGGAGGGAGAGAAGCAGCCGGTTTGAAAAAGCTGCGACTCACATTGTTTCGTAAAAATCAGAAACCAATTAAAGGCCCCCGTGAGATGACAACTACATTTTTACCGGTGTCTCATGTCAAAATACAGTATAATAGTATAATATATAAAAATCCCCATCTCTACTCTCCCTGTGAAACACCTCCAGCTGTTGGAGCTCTCACTCGCATCACTACGACGTGAGCGTTCGCTGCGGGGAAGACGTTTAGCTCAAACTTGGGAGAATACACTTCATACAATCCAGGTGGGATGTCTCCGCGTTTGATTTGTGACACGTCGATCACGCCGTCCTCACACTCATAGCACGAACTATGTCGCGCGTGTTAAAAATGACAGAATCGACCATTTTCATAAATTGGCTCCTCTACTGGCGGCAGGACGTACAGTACGCCACACAATCCTTTCCGCCTCAGAACATCGACGTGGGTTTTTGTTTGATTTTCCAACGCATGGCTGATGTGAGGGTGACATGGCTGAGGATCAGCACCATGACTTTACGGAATATACGCAAATCCATTGAAATACATAAACTTGACGGACTTGGTCCACCGCTGACCTCTAGTGGCTGTGTACATGATGGCCGCTTTGAAACGCCCACGTACAATAAGTCACAATAAGCCGCTTGAACAAACGACCTTTCTGGTCTTTTTTTTGGTGGAGGACCGCAACCACAGTCCAACTAAGCCCTGACTAAAGTTTCTGACCCAATTTGTCAAACGCACATCTTGAACGATGCCGGCTTGAAACCATTCCATCCTCTTCCACTCATCAGGGGCCACGTTGTCTCGTTGTCTGGGCAAACACAACGGAGAGGCTAATTGAAGAAGTGGATGGAGAGTGTGTGTTTAAACAAGTTTTGTTTGTTCACTCTGTTAATGGAAGTATAAAAGCTGCCTGTAACACCGTGTTAACCGGCCACAGACTGTAAATATTGGAGTGTACTGATATCGCACGAGGAGACGGCTGAACTGTGGGATGAGAGGAGACGTGTGAAAAGAACAGACTGTTTCCCCGCCG
>NC_061526.1:23082500-23087500 GCF_022379125.1 Scophthalmus maximus
ATAATTCCCCGCTCTCCCCCTTTCCTCTCCCTCCCAGCCTCCCGGACTGATTGCTTTGCCTTTCGCCTCAATAACAAAACTAAAGCCCAGAGTGTTCGGCTCGGCGCCAGGCTGCCGGAGCAGCGGCCCCCCTGCTAGAACGAAATCAGGACCGTGGCGTTGGCGTGTTCAACCCCCCCCCCCCCGTGTCTGATCCCGCCCACACCGACTCCCCTCCACTCCCGTCTGTCTCTCCACCCCGATCATTACTTCAATCAGCCGCCCAGCACTGCACAATGTGTGTCTGTGAGTCACCAGACAAGTCCTCTCATATCCATATAACGATTCATATATATATATATATATATATATATATATATGTATATGTGTATATACACCTGCTCGGTGTCAAACTTTTTCCTACCCACAGAAGTAGCCCCCGCTTTGAGGCACGCGTCTGTAGTCGGAGGCCTCCCCCCGCCTGCGTCCACGTTGGAGCTCGCGCTCTTCGTCTCCGACCGCGTCTTCGGTGCGTCACGTTCTTCGCCGTGCACGCGGACGTAACGACCAACGTGGACAAATGAGCATGAGCCTGGTTTTTAAAAATGTGTTCTTAAGTTCAGTCAACGTGTGCAACAGCAGTTGGCGTGAAAACACAGAAAACCCCACAAAGTGCTGTCACAGGCACTAAATACCTGCTCCGTGCCGCCGACACTCACTTTGACACTTTGATGAAGTTTTTTTTTGTTCCTCCTCGTTTGGTTCTCCATCTGCCGCACAAGTCGTTTGAGCTTTTCTCCTCTACTCCCTTCCTTTCCTCTCGTTTTCCTCTCCTCGCCTGTCGCCATGTTTTTCCCGTCCTAGCGCGGCGCACCATGTTTGAATGCGTCCTGACACCTCGTCTTCGCGAGGCCTGATTTCCCCGGGGGAAAGGAACGTTTGGCGTGTTTACATTACTTTGTTCCCATTTTCTGGTGTTGCGACAACCCTTCGTCTCCTTTCTCTTCTCTCCTCTCACTACGCTCGCACACTAGACGTGCGCCGAGGGAAAACAGACGCTGACCCGTCTCTGTGCTTAAAGAGGAAGGGAAATACAAACACGGAATCGTCTCGGGACGCAACGGCCCGCCCACACGAGTGCACAGGCCAACGCCGCGTGTGTGTTTTCTTGAGCGATTTCTATTCATAGGTCCGCGCCCCCCCCCCCCCCCCCCCCCCATCATCACGTTCTTTACCGGCACGCGGTCGGTGTTTAAACATGTCGCGCGAGGTTACGAAAACTAAAAAGCTTCTTCGAAAAAGTTTGTCTCCGGGGCCCCGCTCCGCTCCGCTCCGCCTCCTCGGGGATCGTTCCGGAGGTAATGGCTCCCCCCCCCTTATAATGCAAACAATCACGTTCTTTACCTGCACGCGTTCAGTGTTTAAACATGTCGCGCGAGGTTACGAAAACTAAAAAGCTTCTTCGAAAAACTTTGTCTCCGGGGCCCCGCTCCGCTCCTCCTCCTCGGGGATCGTTCCGGAGGTAATGGGCCCCCCAACCCCCCCCCCCCCCCCCCCCCCCCTCCGTCCGCCCTGACAAGTAAAAAGGACGGGGGAAGCAAAACGTGGTCGACCGGTCTCAGACATCAATTGCAGCCTTGTCTCGGTGTTGTGAAGTCAATCGGGTAAACGGGTGAGACGGAAGGTGAAGCGCCGACAGGAGAAACAGACACTTCTTCTTTCTGACTGAAGCGTGTATTCGTCAGCTGTCGACTCGCTCGTCCTCCTCCTCCTCGCTCAAACTGTAATTTCTGACGGGTTTTAACGAGCTAACGCAATCTTTCCTTAACCGTCGACCAGTTGTGGGAATATGTCTGAGTCTCTTAATTGCTGATATTTGATTAAAACAAGGCGCAGGTCAGTGATGCTGACACCGGCCTCAGTGTCCCACTGATCGCGATGAACATTTGAGGAACCGGTTCATGGTTCTGTTCCCAAGGACTATCGGGACAACACCTTGATACTGTTTGTTCCTAACCGATAGCAAGGGCCTCAAGGTTCAATAGCTTTGTACTGAAATTACATTTTGAAATATTTACTTCAAAGAGCTACGATGCAACGATAAACGTTGAGAGATTAAAGTTTACACCACTCAGTCATCCGCAGTCATTTCAGCACTTTTGAGACAAGCCAGCTACAAAATATGACCTTCCTCGTACTAGAGACAGTTTTTTTTAATATCATATTTAAAATGAACATGGTCATCAATAACCTTTATGAGTTGCTTAGAATGTCTTTATCGGTAATATAAATATATTCCAGACTCTGTTGTTCTGTTGTTTATTCAATATATTTAGAGAAACTGAATTTTTCACTACGCATGCCTGCGTCTCCTTTAATCTCCAGAAGAGATTAAAGGAGGATAAAAAAAAACGTCCATTGCGATCAGTCATGGTCCCCAGACAGAACCATCTGTCATAATAATATAATATGGATTGGTACGATATTCTGTACGATATTCATGGTTTCCAGAGGATTAATCCCAAAGACCTCGGTGATCTTCCATGAAGTGGATATATTTTTGAGTTTTATGTTAAAAATGTCTCACCCCAGCTATGCAATGGATTTGGTTAATACACGCTCAGCTCCCTCTAGTGCCATTATCCGGTGTCATTTCAATAATCATAATCAGCACTTTGCGTATTTTCCCGGCCCCGTGTTTGTGCAGGCAGCTGCTTCAAAAACACAGAGTTAACTTTGCGTGGCCCTCCGTCACTTTACCGTACAAAATATCTCTCCCATCCAATCATATTATTATCTCCAAGGTTTTCTCTCCCACTCTAATGTGTCCGCCCTCGCTCTCTCTCTCTCTCTGTATTACCTATCATAAGATATTTCAACCCTCCGCCCGTCTCCGTCTGACAGGTACACCAGTCTGTGAACAGTGAGGCTGGAATTAGCCGGCGTTCGTCTGAAGGCGAAAGCGGCAAGTCTTACTTTAAGTATCGCCGACATCAGCATGTATGTATCATATCTAAAAATGGATGGGTTGGGAAAATTAAGTGCAGAAAAGCCTGATCCTGTGTTCTCTGTAATGACCAGCAGAGGGCGGCTCCACTGGTTGTTTCTATAGAAGTCTCTGATAAATGACTCGACTTGTCACTTGACTCGTAACGTCAGTAAACATTGTCCTGAGGAGTTTATGATTCAATCTGTAGTTTGAAGTCTTCCTTTATACAGCAAGATGTTCATTTTGTACATTATGGTCCATTCAGAGTCAAATAGACGGTTAACCATTGTATACATTGGGGCGTGCATACAGCATGATTGACAGCTAGTACCGTCCAATGGTTGCAGTTGTAGGTGGACACCCAGTGGATTAGTTCTCAGTAGGTCACACCCCCCCGCTTCCAACATCTGGTTCCAAAAACCCAAGATGGCGCACAAGGCTTAAACTGGAGGCTGCAAAACGGCAGTTCGCACAAAACCAACGGGTGACGTCACTTGGCATTGATTATTTATATCTCTGGGGCCGTATTTGATTTTAAAATAGCTAATTATATATCTGTGGGGAATATTGAGAATGTTTTTGTGTCATCGCCGCAATCGTTTGAACTCATTTGGCGATCGCTTGACAACAGCAGGCCTTCGATTCTACGCTCGCTGTCTGGAGACCGAACGAGGACGCGTTGGGTAGATGATGATGCAATTTTTTTCTTCTTTCAGGTTAGATTGTGTGTTCTCGTCAGGTTTGCCGTCGTCCGTCTGGCTCGCTAAGCCACTGTATGTAGGTACAGAAAGTAAGTACGTCTAATTTCAGCCGCAGAAACTTTCCTCGCTTGAAGCCCAGAGTGTGTGTGTGTGTGTGTGTGTGTGTGTGTGTGTGTGTGTGTGTGTGTGTGTGTGTGTGTGTGTGTGTGTGTGTGTGTGTGTGTGTGTGTGTGTGTGTGTGTGTGTGTGTGTGTGTGTGTGTGTGTGTGTGATCGAGGCGGAGGAGAGATGGGCCGCTGACTGTCAGTCCGATCGGAGCTCTCGATTGGCTGATCACTGGTCCGGAAGCTTGGATATTACACAGCGCGGCTCATCTCGAGGGGAACTTTAACCTCGGAATGCGTAGGAGAGCTCTCGGCGAGTCTGTGTGTGTTTTTTACGGCTGACAGTCTCTCCTCCTGGACTTCATCTTCAGCTTCATGTTACGTCCTAGTTCGTCCCTTCATACTCTCAAGCTTTTAACTCTCTCTGGCTGTGAATATACGTACACGTGCATGGTGGATGTAGGGAGTGTCCATGTCCTCTATGTGCTTGTCTAACAGAAGTGAAAGAAGGTCGCACAGGTCAGGTACATGGTGTGACAGTTGAAGTTCGTCTATTAATGAGTCATCGGTGTGTTTCCCCCTTTGAATGAAAACCGCAATGGATTGCGTATCATACGGGCGGATTTTCCAGTTTGTCCGGAGCAGACCATCTGTCTTTCTGCTGCCTCAAGATGGTAAATCCCCAATAGTATGTTGGACCGCACCACATTTCAAGACGAGCGCAAGTGCCTTTGGACGGGGAAATGATAACCTTGTCTGGCAGTCTGGAAAAATCCCTCGGAATTTTACCTTTAGCTGCTTTGTGCCAGGTGTGAAATAGGACCCTTACTCTTTAAAGGCTTAAAGGCACTAACTAAACCTCCACAATGACGATCATCGGTCCTGAAATCATAACTAATGGTGCGTTCACACTGAACGCGAAAAATGCAAAAGACCAGGCGATGCCAACGATGCAACGCCAAGAGCGCGAAAAATTCAAATTTTTCCACCGGCGACATCTTGTCAGCAAAAATCTCGCGTCTCAAGTTTTGGGGGATTTTTTCAGACGACGCATCGAAAGAAACGAATGAAAGAAGGTGAAGAACAGACAGAACAGAGAGACGGAAGGAGATGAGGAACCAGAGGAGGAATGACAACGCCTCATATTCCTCACACTACGTCAAATATACATTACAGATGCCACCAGCTAGTCAACCAGAGTGAAGTATCGACCAGGTACATTAACGC
>NC_061526.1:23092500-23155000 GCF_022379125.1 Scophthalmus maximus
ATTTCCATACAGCTCACGGTCTAAATGGGCGGGCATGTTAATTAACGGGTTCGCTGATGCTCTTTAACTTGTTACCCAGAGCTTCCTGCTCACGAGCCAAGTGATGCCAAATTTTTAAAAAAAAAAAGGAAAACCCCGAGAGGAATCAGGGTTTTATCAAGGAGGAGACTGGAGGGAAGAAAAAAGAAAACCTCCCTGACAGCTTTTCCACTACTTCACCTTTATAGAGAAATGACTCTCGCTGCCCGTATCTGCGCCGTGATGGAGAGTAATTTAAGGGAAATTAACATTTTGACACGGTCCTCAGGGGTTGAGGACGAGAGGATGAGAGAAAAGTGTTGGAGGAGGGAGGATGGAAAGGAGTCAGTGAAAAAAGGAGGAAGAATTAGTATTCAATTTAATGTGGTCGAATCTTTTCGGACCACGGGTTAAACTGTCGTCTGCGATCCCATTGGCTGAGAAACTCCTCAACTGTCTGGTGTGTTTTACATCCAGCATGTGGAGCCAAGGCAGATGGTCCAGACAGACGACATCGTGACAACTGAGAACAGATAGTTTATTAAAAAAAAAAAAAGATATTCAAGTTAGACTGATGATGTCTTGATCAACTTCAGAACTCTGTCAAACTGAGCACATGTCAGAGTCAACGAGTGACTGATGCTTTTAGCATGTAGCCACATTATCGGAGTATGATCTTTAATCTCTGGGGATTGCTGTTGTTGATTTCCCAATATAGTGAATTTCCCCCATTTAGCTCTCCAGGAATCACAATCACAAGAAATTTGACATTTGGCCAACATTCTGCAACTTCCTGGCACGCTACACTTTCAGAGGGAACTCACTGGAAACCACTGGAAGACATGACGAGGAGATTTTGCCCATCTATGCCGACGATCTACTTCTTCTGTCAAAGTTCAGGGAATTTAAAAAAACGAGACGATGCTTCACTCCTCACCCTTGATTCGTGATTAATGAAAAACTGAATCTCATCAATTTATACACCTACACTTTGGAACAGCCAATGGGAACCTGTTGCCTTTAATCCAGCCAAGGCCCATTCTTTAATTTAAGACTTTGGAGAGACTCTTGTTGTAAATGTAGACTTTGGAAGAGCCACTTGCAAAGCAGGTATTAATCCATTGCCATTTTAAATAAAAATGGGAATCAACTGAGAGGAACTTCCAGGCTTTCCCAAAGGAAATAAACTTCCTTAAGATATCACCTTTCGTCAAGTCACTTTATGTTGTATAGAACGTGTATTTGCACAGTTTAAAAACAACCTGCACTTGCCCAGAGGGAAAAGCAACTTTGACGAAATGAAGATCTTAAATAATTTTGAAACAAACAAACCTCACAATTAGACTATGGTATTTCTTTCCCCCTCTGGCTCCTTTTTTTACCTTCCATTATTCTTTTCTTCCCCTCCGTCTCTTTGTCTCTCGCTTCGTTTACCCAGCAGCGCCATGTGGATTAGCGCTGAAAGCTAATGAAATGTAATTACCGCCTTCGTCGATAAGCATCGATCGGCTCGGGGTCTCACGGAACCCCTTTCCCAGAGAGGCTCCCGGAGGGGCCGGTGTTGAGGCCAAGGTGGCTATACCGCGACACCCCTCCCCTTCTTCCCCCTCTCGCGTCCAGGCTTTATTTCCTCTCTGGTTGCCATGAGCAATAGGAGATAGCATTGACAGGGCAGTATGAAGTGGAGTCAGATCTGTCGGATGGTGCCTCGGCGCGGCCTCACAAGGGGAAATGAGATTCCTTATCAAATCAGCCGGATTAGAGGAAGGGGAAAACGTCGATTCCCACATCAGGCGGCAGAAGATCAGGTCTTAGGCACGTTTGTGTGTCGCTGAATGAAAGAGGAATTTTTGCTTTACTTGCCTAATTCCTTTACTTTGCATCACTTTATGTGAACTCTTATGAATAATGAAAACTTCATCTTTTTTTTCATGGCCATTTCTATTTCCTAATCATGATGTCCTGTTTTAATTGACTTTCAGTTTTTCCAGATGAAGTTGTCTAGTTTTGAGATGAGTCTCTTTTATTTTTTCTGTAATGCGTGGCATTTTGATTATTATTTTTAATTTTTGCAGAAGAAAGATGAGGGCGGAGCAAAATGACATAATTAAAAGAGCCCCAATCAAACCTCAAAGACATGAATTTATTAACTTGATGGAGAGCGAGGCGACGGGGAGTTGAACATTTCATGTCTTGTATTAATTTCAGGAACGTTGCAGATTCATATGCCATATGATATCTGGACATCATCATCTATTCACTGAACCTGTTTCCACCTTGTTACAAGCTCATGAACGTTGTTGTGATATTTCCAGATATTTCAAATCATTTTTTGATGCAAAAATTGAAAATATGAATGTAGATAGATGGATGTAAACACACCCAGCGTGAACACACTAGAATAACTAGAAGTTAGTTTTAAGTTTATGGTTTAACATCACGCATCAATTAAATTCTTTGGCATAAGGGTTTGATAACATCAACTTAGGAGTCATTTCCGTTTAAACAAAAAGCTATTATATATATATACATATGTTTCAGGAATCGGCTTTCCACATAATTACGCTCAACCGCAGTTCCTCAGTTGTTGTCGTCTGTTGTATGGAAACTAATAGCTTTCATGGTATTTTCATAAAGGAAAGGATGATGTCATGTTGTCGTGCAAGAGATGGACGACTAACGTTTTTCTTGTGACCTGTGACCTTTCCTCTAGTACGACCATTGATCTCTATCACCACAGAAAGGTTAGTGGGAGAAGAAGACAAAGGGACCTAGTGATCATCAGACCAAACCTGAATAAACGACACAACCCTCCGCTCATTAATCCTAATTGGTATTAAAGATAAACGAGCTGATGGTTTTAGTTTTCAGTTTAAGCCTGAACACTACCGAGTGCCTTCCTTGTTCTGTGGGAAACTATTTCTGTGCGCTAAATGGCAGCAAACATGCAAAAGGTGGACTCACCGAGTTGTATCTCTCCCACACACTCGCACACACACACACACACACACACACACACACACACACACACACACACACACACACTTCACAGTGTTGGTATGGGGAAGGGGCCAAGTGTGTGGGAGCGATGGCGGGAAGGATCGATAGAGCAGCGAAAGACTGCTGTAAACCATGAAAGAAGACAAAAGCCTCCTGTTTTCCCACAGTGCACCAGACTCTGTTAGCCTGGGAGCTACAACACTACCCACCACCGACACACACACACACACACACACTCATCCATACATGACGCACTTGCATACAAGTGCTCGGCTCAAGTGGAGTAATAAAGAAAAAGAAGAAAAAATAGCATAGTATACCCAGGAAATATCAATAATCGTCTCCGGTGGAGGGAACACACTTCACTTGAGGGAGGAATAGTTTTATTTCCGCGGCCCTTTTTTTCAGACCGACATCTGTGGGGAGGATTGATCTTTATTCTTTATGTCCTACGGCTTCTCCTGTAATGTGTGTGTGTGTGTGTGTGTGTGTGTGTGTGTGTGTGTGTGTGTGTGTGTGTGTGTGTGTGTGTGTGTGTGTGTGTGTGTGTGTGTGTGTGTGTGTGTGTGTGTGTGTGTGTGTGTGTGTGTGTGTGTGTGTGTGTGTGTGTTTATTTTAACGCGTATGAACTGGACGCATTCATTGTCTCAAAATCAATCCGTGACAACTAGAGAACGACAGGATGCCATGAACATTTTTTGGGGCTTTCACAAACGCAGGTGAGACAGTCGGTCGGTCCTCGACCACGCTGGTCCAGAGTGAAATGGCGGAGCTGCTTTTGGATGGATTGCAATGAAAATGTTTGCTCCAAGCCGGCCACCAGGGGGCGATCGTGACATTTTGCCTCACTTTTGTGTGAAGCTGTCATGTCGCCAATCTAAAAAAAAAAATGTACCCACTATTTTTTTCATAGAGTCAAACCTCTCAGAATGTGTGTGTGTGTGTGTGTGTGTGTGTTAGTAACAGACGTGTGTGTGTGTCTTGAGCGTCGTCGTCTGTTGGTGTTTTTGTCTGCTACATGCTTCACGTCACTCCTCATCTCGTGACTGACGGATATCTAAGGTTACAGGCTCTCGGGTCGTTCAAGGGCCTGTGAACAGATTCAAATGCTCTGCTGATGACGGACACACACACACACACACACACACATACACACACACACATACACACACACACACGGCACACGGCGTTGCATTTGTTTGACCGCTCACCGGATCAGCGCAGTCGGCACACACACACACACACACACACACACACACACGCACACACACGCCGAGTTTATTTAACAAGCAGCATCTATACACAGAAGTGATAATAAATTAAACAAATGCCCTTCAACTGTACGAGAGCGGCGGCAGACACTATTAATACTCATGTAAACATCAGGCTATTTTCAGCAGCTTGTTGTTCTGCTGTTGGATTTTGTCGTATTGTCAGAATGATACTGTGATCCAGGCAGCTGAGGAGGGAGGGAGGGGTCCGCCATGACTCACACCTTCTCACTGCTGCTGCTGCTGCTTGTGTAGAGATCATTTACTGTAGCTTGTGTGTTTTCTTTGCATCTCCTTTGCATTTGACAAAGACGGAACAAAAATATCAAATGTTTCATAACTCAGGCGTCTAATTTTTGGGTCCTTAACCGTCATCCATTTTAGTTGATGGAAGCCAGAAAGGCCCCAACTCGCTCTGGTGGTCAACACTGCAGTTGAAGACTGTAATGTGAAAACCTGACATTCATACGTACAGTCTATAGCTGATGTCAGACATGAACTGAAGTACGGACATTCTCACGAACCATACCAGAAGGGCTGTATGTGAGAACTTACATCAGGAACTTTTCCTGCCAACCCCTCTAGAAAAATGTACGCAAAGTGTCCGAATGTGACCATACAGCAGGAAAATCTCTGCAAAAGAATTCCATGATCGTCATGTCCCGCCTCCTGCACGCGCTACCCAGACTCCACAGAATGTCCCGCAAATGTTCCCGTTGGTGTGAACGCGTCGGACTCGGACACATCTCGTGCTGCGCTTGTCATATGTGAAAGGTGAACTCCGGAAAAAGGGCAAACCCCAAGAAGCGGCTTATGAAAAAAATCATGAAATCCTCTCACTTGTGTCAGTAAAAGTTCTTTGATTGTTTAATTCTTCAGTATGAAATGTTAGTGTGACTGTACCTTGACAGTGTCAGTCTTCGCTCTTTACCGTTTGCATTGAAACAACTTTCCACTTAGAAATAGTCACGAAAAGTTATGACAGCGATTATGAGACGTCTTGAAACCCGGGTCGTACTAATAACTGTACTTTATGCTGTAGTTACGTCTGACGCCTCAGTGGACAACTGGATCATGAGGGTGAAGTGACCGGGTGATGGCAGCGGTGCTGGTGGTGATGGGGGGGGGGGGTTAAAAGCAGACCAATTAAGAGAGGCCTCCCATTTGCCCCCGCTGTTACCACGGCAACTGCCAGGTGGATTTCCCGCTTGTTGCCGGGAAGTTAAAGTGCGACCGTACTCCCCCTGTCACTTTCTGTCTCACTTGATTTCTTGCACTTTCTTTTTTCATTCCTCTTCTCTGCAAAAGTCGCCGACGTCGCCACGGCTGCGAGGTCCAACTCCCGCCGCCGCCGGTGCCTCACTTCCTCTCATCCTCCTCCTCCTCCTCCCTCCATCCCTCCCGCTTTGTCTTTCTCCCTCCTGCCGGCACATTTTCTTCCCCCCTTTTTTTTCTCTCCTCCCTATCTACGGCCACTTTCCCCCATGTTATTCCCTCTTTGTGTCAGTTTGTCTTTCATTCAGGGCCCCCCCCCCCCCCCAGGAGAGCGGAGATTCCTGCAGAGGTTTGGCATTTAGAGGCTCTCGCTCGCCTATTGCTGTCTCTCCACCGGTGTTGGAGAAAATCAATGCCACTAATTAGATCTGTGCATCACTGTTATTTTGTCTCCTCGCGAGTGTGTGTGTGTGTGTGTGTGTGTGTGTGTGTGTGTGTGTGTGTGTGTGTGTGTGTGTGTGTGTGTGTGTGTGTGTGTGTGTGTGTGTGTGTGTGTGTGTGTGTGTGTGTGTGTGTGTGTGTGTGTGTGTGTGTGTGTGTGTGTGTGTGTGTGTGTGTTCTCCGCATGTCCTGTAATCTATATTTAATGTTAGGAAGCAGAGCTTTAAAGAGCGCCACAGCTGGCCTGTTTGCTAATTAATGACATTTTCCCCTTTAATTACAGCTACTCTCGTCCTCTCTGTCTTTGTGTCCGCTTTGTGTTTTTCACTCGTTCTGTCTTCCTCTCCGTTTCCATTCCTATTCTGTTCCTGTCATCTTCTCTTCTCACCACTTCTCTCCTTATATAATTTCCTTTCTTTTGCTTTTTCGTTATCCCCCTCTTGTCTGGCGGATCCTCACTTTCCAATTTATTTCCGTGTCTGAAACGCTTTCTCTCTCCACTGCCGCCGCCGCTGCGCTCCTGAGCAAGGCACCACATCCAGCTTTAACATCACCTGCTTTTATGCACATTGAAAAAGGGCAGATAATCCAGAATGAGCTGGAAAACTGGCGTATGGGTTTATCAATAATAGATAAATGAACCTGCAAACATTGGCACGGCTCTACAGATGGAAGGGGTTCGGTGTCGCAGCATCAAACGTGTCGTCTCATCCTTGATGAAAATATATTTATATCTTTAAAAAGTGGATGTACCACCCAGCCCTGTGGTTCATATCTTTTATTCTTCATTTTGATGTATCAGTGGTACCGTGGTCGACTCAGAATCCACCAGTCGACGGTTGTTGTTGTGCTCGGCAGCTTCAAGTCTGCAAATGTATGAATAAGCACAAAGAAAAATAAGATTTCAAAAAAAGAGAGGCCATGAGCTCATTTTGTGACGTCTCTCTCTCTCTACTTCTCTTTTTATATTTCCATCTCTTCTCTCTCTTCACGCGGCTCACATCTCTCCGATCGGCTGTTTGTCTCCTCGGGGAGCGAGAGCGAGAGCCGAGTCTCCATCTGCCTCTCGGCCCCTCGTCATCCTCCCGCCCTCCTCACCCTCCTCATCCTCATCCTCCCCCTCTCGCTCCCTGGTGATCTTGGTCCATCACCACCTGTCACATGCTCGTCTCTCTCCCCCTCGCTCGCACCAGCCCCGTCTCCGTCCAACTGTCAATTGAATTTTTGGAGTGAACTTCAAATGTCTGAAAAGATTGAAATGTGCCATCGGTTTCCTCGAAGGAAAGTCTTCTTTTTTAGAAACTCGTCCTCACCACAAGTTCGTTTTCCCTCCATATTGATTTGTCTCCTCAGATTCTAGTCAAGAACGTTCGCATGCTTTTTAAAATTTCCGTCCCTCGAACAAACACTTTTTGTGTTGACTGTAAAATGTCACAGGTATGTTTAAGAACATGTGCCCACATTGGGTTTGGCGTTTCTGGGACATGAGCTGACGGATTTCAAAGAATATATTTCCGGTCCCAAAGGAGTTTTCAGCTTTTTTTCTGAGGAAATGTTTATTACTTGCAGTGTTTTATCATAGACTAAAGTGAATGTTGACATGGTTTGGAGAGACACGTATTCTCGATGTATGACAAGCCGTGTAAATTAATGTTGTGTGAAAGACTGATTCCGCTCCAGCTTGACACGAAACCTACAACATCCTGTGATGTGGCAGAAATTACAAAGGCGCCGGCTCTCGCTGAGAGAACTCCCCAGAGGATAGAGACTCGCCTCCTCGGTACCAGAGTCATGTAGAAACATGGCTGGCTGGGATCATTCTGTGGTTTATTTATTCTATTCTTATTCTATTTTTTTTTGTTTTTGTTCTAGGAGAACTTGGATCCAACTTGCTCCAGGAGACCGCAGATCTTCAAGCCGACGGGAAGGTGTGGAGAGTTCTGATCAGGTAACGGGTTTCTAAGATATGACTTGCGTCCTTTAATACAACAAAGGTACAAAAACTCCAAGAGCATTAACATGATTGTGTTTGTCAGCGCCAATGCCAAAAGGTTCTACTCAGGTCATAGATGCTTGAGTAAAAGGTAACCCTGGGACCTGTAAAGCATCATCAAGTCCGAATAATCTTTATACTAAGAGTACTCTCGTATAGAAGTCCGTCTTAAGAAGGGCCTGAAAAGACGTGACTGAGTCGTCTGACCTGATATCCTCAGGCAGATCGTTCCACATCCTTGGTTTCCTTGTTAGTTTAGTTCACACTTTATTTTTCAACCTGGTTCCAAGGTCCGAGCCGGTGAGTAGGGTACTAAATGGGTCAGATATCTGTCATTGAGATGGGCCTTGAAATGAATCAGTAAAATCTTAAATTCAATTCTCAAACATCCAGTGTAAAGAGGCTAAAACAGGAGTGAGGTGATGACGTCTAGAGTCTTTCACCTTCAGTGAAACTTGTAGAAATGACCGTATGGATGCTGACGTTGACTTGACTCGGACTTGAACTCAGAAAGTTGAACTGGACTCGGACTGTGGTGACTCTCAAACCTCTCAGCTGGAAGTGAATGAGGCGTTGCCTGTTTTTTGAACTCTGATGAGGATTAAAAGCCCCAGAGATCAAACTCGCTCGGTCGAAGACACGTCGGCTGCCCACGTCTCGTCACAACACCTCCGACGGAAAAAACCCTTTGACGCGGCCGACAAAGTGACAAAGTGCCTGTTGCTAAGAAACAAAGTGAGAGGAAAATAGCTCGGTAACGAACGGAGAACCGGAAGACTCGTCTGAGATTCAGAACACGCTGGCCGTCAAACGCCTGAGTCACTAACTATTGAGTGTTTGTTGTGATATGCCAATATGATCATGTCTCTTATTTTGGCAAAAAGCATTTTGCCGGGTTTGTTTTGGAGTTGAAGCAGACCAAGTCAAGCTTGAGCAGGTCAGACCCAGTGTTCGAATCCTCTCAGGTCATCAGAGGTGTTTGAATATGCTTGATTAAGTCGGCAGACCATTTCTTCTGTAAGGGATTTAAAGTTTAACAATAAAGGAGGACGAGATGCCAATGAGAACCTGAAAAACCAAGTAGAAGACATCTCACCAGCAATAATTGAGGTGCACCTAAACGTCATCCTGCCTTTCTTGTCCTGATCAGAAGGAGGCATTATTTTTTTACATATGTAATCCAAACGTACAGTCCTCCAGGCTGTGAAATCAGTTTTCTGGCGACGTACATCTCTCTTTGTTTCACCTTGACGAGTGCCACCTACAGCTGACTCTACACCCCTGAAATTGCCAAGTAAGGTTACCTGCTCCTCTGAGCAATATTCATTCACAACTAGAAGGGTTCTCGGAGAGAGCATACCTCTTCCGAGGCCAACACCCTAAATTCTCACCAAGCTCACCAAAGAAAATTCCGCCTGTTTTTCCGGATAGTCTTCATGCGCGACTTGAGGAATCTCTCTTGACTGTGGCGACTACCGATCTTTCAACTTTCAGGTGAAAGCCCTAAAAAGCACCATGGAAAAACCACTGGAGATCAATTAGAAACAGTTTCCTTCTACTGTGACTGCAACGTCCGAGTGGCTCGTCCTTCCCAACTTCTGTTACATTCCAACCGTTTTCACTCTTCTTTCTTGTGAGACTCCAGGATCTCTCATGACCAAAAACGAGATGATTTTTACAATTATTTTGATCAATGAATGGTTTTATGTTTTCCCCTAAAGCTACTTGACCAGACCTGCAGTGTCAGACGGGCCACACGTCAAACCTCTAGCAACTGAACCAGCCGATCTGTCTCAGACCCCGCGGCCCCTCGAGCACGAGTTAGCCTAATTCCGTCCCCTCTCCGGCTGCGGATGCCCCACTGCCAGTCGCCTGAATCAAATCTCACCCTCCAGTCATCCTTTCAGGGATGTGGGCTGTCGGTTTTTGCCGCGTCTCCGGCACTGGCAGTTCCTCTTGCCTTTATTTACGCTGCGTCTGTGAATATCCCCCTTGTATCCCACCGCAGCAGACGACACATCACATCCCTCTCAAGCCTTTTGTCAGGCGGCTAAATCCCGTCCCCATTGCTTCGGCGGGGGCCAACAAGCGGAATGGGAAAACCTTAACTCACTCCTGCAAAGCCCCGGCAGACGGCCGGCCTGGCCCCGCTGCGTCCGATCAATTCCACTTCCTCTGAATATCAGTAAATCAAGCGGCAGTGAGATCCCTCCCCTGGTATGTTGACGCAGACTAATTCTGCCGGTGTTCCTCGATAGTGATCTCCCTAAGACCCCCGGTGAATGGTGCAGCGAGAGAGAAAGAACTGGTGTTGTATAAAAAGCAAGCCAACAGGTCTGCGGAGCAGGGATTAGTGGGTAAAGTGGATTAGGAAGCAGTATTCTGATATTCCGCCCAGGCTGCCGAGAAGGTCTTTAGAAAAGCAGCGAAACATCTGCTGGAGCTTAGCGAGGCGATGAGAAAAAACACTGGAAATCGGAACGCGCTGGAAGACACACGCGTTAACACACTGGGAGATTTAAGACAAGGAAGCCATGGCACGGGAATGAGATACAGAAACCTTTACACTTTAATATATCAAAATATATATGTCTAAATGTACACACAGCAGTGCCCTGGGGATCTCTTGTGTTGGTTCATCCGAGTGAGTGTATTTTTATAGGTGTTTGTGTGTGTGTGTGTGTGTGTGTGTATGTGTATGTGTGTGTGTGTGAGTGTGTGTGTGTGTGAGTGTGAGTGAGTGTGAGTGAGCGATTGAAGCAGCTTGACAGGTCCTGGCAAATTAGACCTCATATCCTGATTGAAGCCTTTGTATTTTGAAAAAGCCATGGGACGCACAGTCTCCATCACTCTCCTTTTTACCTCCGTCTCTTGTTGTCTGCTCCCCACCACCACCACCTTTATTTACAGCTCCATCGCCGCGCTGACATAATGAGGACATGAGTTTCAAATGAGATGAGATGAGGTAAAACAAGGCTCCTGTCAGCATCGTTTTTTCCTGACAGCTTCTAAAAAAGAAACAAACCGGCGCCCGCTTCCCTTAACTGGGCCATTAACTTTGGAAGGGAGCTTTCAAAGTCCTGCTTTGACTGAGCGAGCGAGTCCAACAGGACGGTAATGTGCAGCTGAGTGTGATGTCGCTTTGATGGGACGGGCACAAGCCTCGCGCGGCTCGCTGCCGATACAAAGCGGAGAATTAGAATCAGAGAGTAGTGGGTGGACTTTTACAATTTTCTGTCAGGAACAGGAGAATAGATCATTTGAATATCAGTGATGTCATAAGTTGGAAGATAAATCATCAACAGGGTTACATCTCATCATCATCAGCCTTTTTCTTTTTTAACTTTGTTGATTCAGTTGGTGTATAAAATGCATATGGCAAATTTCGAGTTAGTTTTTTTTTTTTTACCCCAACCAACAGTGAATAATCCAAATGTATTGACTAAGTGATAAAGCGTAGAGAAATCAGCGATTCATTTCAGATTAATTTAGCGGAAATATTACCACTCAAAATATGCCTTTCACAGACTTATGGGTATTGGTTTATTGCAGATATGAAAACTTTCATTTCACACGATTAACAATGCAGAAGAGATTCTACATACTTCTATATTTTTCTTTGTATTCATGTTTTGTTTTTTTCATAGTTATTTTTAATTACTTTATGATTAATTGAAGAGCCTCAACTACATTTGTTTGTCATAATGGTTTCATAACGTCATGTGAGGAATCATTGACAATATCGTCCCATGTACTGGAAACGTTTTACTCCCTCATATCGTTATCGACGTCCGTTCACAAAAATCCATATTGTACGAGCTACCTGCGTTCACAGTCATCGGCAGATTAGTATTAGTGGTAGAAATCCACGCATTGGTCACGTTGGCTTTACAAGTGGAGGTGTTGTAGTTTCATTCTTTGCCACGGCAACTTGGTGAATTGCGTCTGCTGAAGACGCTCATTCAATATGAATGGAACCATCAGAACCAGATGAACTTCGCACCGCTCTTTTCATTAGTATCAATAATTGAGTCAGCAAAAAGACAAGTGCATGAACACTGTACATCACTGCTGTTTGGTGACGGGATCGGCCCCAGGGCGAAGGTCACGGCAGCGACGCGTCTCCTTTGTTGTGGTTTATTTTCACAAAGCCCTGATCCCACCGAGAGAGATGAGAACAAAAAACACAGTCCTTTAAAATCGCTCAAATACGGTTTGCAGGTGCAGGTTTTTAAAAATGCTCTGCAGGTTCGCCGTGGCTCTCTGAGGTCCAAGTGGACTGAAGGACAAATGTAGTGTCTTACCCTGACCTTTCAGTCCCATTATGTGTATATGTGTGTGACCAGGGTAACTAAACGTGCAAATGTGTTTTCAAGTGTGTCATCGCCCGTGTGCCCGTGTGCATGCATGTCATGTGTAGTGTCTTAAATATTGATGCCCAGCGGTGCCTGACCGGTCCCAGGGGAGGGCGGTGTAAAGGTTGGGGCTCTAACAGCCGGCTCCAGGGAACTGAAGTGTATGTATACATATATATATATATATATATATATATATATATATATATATATATATATATATATATATATATATATATATATATATATATATATATATATCTCCCCGTGCCTCTGTGGAGTCACAGCAGCGATAAACGCACCCTATTTTTCATCCCTTTTCTTCTCCATATTTCATTATTTAAGAGCCGTGAGATATTCTCTGGCAAATCTGCGGGGCTGCCGCGCAACTCGGCCCATTCAACTGGCACAGTGGCGTCGCGTTGCGCAGAACACCAAAGGGAGAGAGCCCGGTCGACTGCCAGGGCTCCTCTGATGCACGTTTCCTCTCTCTGCTGGAAAGAAAACCACGGAGGGCTGCTGGTCGGAGGCGGAGTGTGGGCAGAGCTCTGACATGCAGGTAGTTATTTTTATCAACCGGCGGAGCGAAGCACCGGAGTCAAAAGGGCAAGTCACATGTTGTGTTTGCGGTTGTGTTGGCGGCGAGCACATACGCAAGGGCGGCGAGGAACCGACGATACGGCGCTTTACAATATTTGGTATTTTAAGTGGAGAGAGTTGCAAAATGCTCTGGTGTCCCAGCATTCAATATTGAATTCAGTTTTCTGAATGGAGTTTAAGCGCTTATGTGACCCATAGAGCCTGACTGATACCTGTATCTCAGCCTGTCAATATGTCAATATACCAAATATATCGGCCAATATAATATATATGCATTCTTTAAATTGGTAATCATTCCCAAATATTCTACATTTTATCAATAAACTTTATGATTACGTATGAATTAAACAGAAATACGAAAAAAAATGTAGAGAAGTTGAAGGATGACAGATTTTTCCAAATTTAAAATGTAACAGTTTTTACACGTCTTTTCTGCTTTGTTTATTCTGAAGGATCAGAGTTTTAAAAACCGGCACATATCGGCAGAACGCAACTGCGAGATATCAAATTGACGCACACTTACGCTAACATGCAATATGCATCGATTATCAGACAAAACTTGTGGGAGGTGTTCGCTGCTAACTTTACGCGGAAGTTCTTGAAGGCTCTGAAAAGGTCATCAAATTTTTTTGGTCGATATCTTTGTTTCGGCAGCAGCGAGTTATCAGTTAATTTGCTTAAAGTGATTGAAACATTTGTTATTAAAAGTGCCTCAAACTAACTCTGTCAATTTTTTCCATCGCAGTTTTTAATGAGTCCGTCTTTGCAACAAACCAGCGGGTTCTTCCCTACGAGCTGAAGTTGTCTCCTGGGCAAGGACTCTGGGGTACAGTCGCTGTGCTGGGCCCCAAATTCAATTCAATTCAATTCATCTACGTTGTACTTTGCCTCTGGTCTTTTCCCTTTGTGTTTGAATGATAACAGTTCAGCGTCGCCCTGGCTCTTCCTGTGAGGAGGGACTCATGATGATATCCGCGTGAACTGAGGACTTTGAGAGCCACACTGAGGTCAATCGGGGGTTTGGAGCTCTTAATTCCCCTTTCGTCCAAAATTTGTCGCGGCTCCACTTCCACGGGAGCCACGAACGTTGAAGGTCCGAGCGGCGAGACACTTCCACTCGGCGAACGAGTCCTGATTGGACGTGCTGACCTTGGCAGCGTCCACACCGTGCAGCTACTGTCGGGCGAGCAGATGCCCAGCCGTGTTGGAAAACTCCAACCAAATCTAAAACCATCCCGTCGCGTGTAGGATACAGAGCGAGAGTCTCTTGCGCTCGCATTACAAATGGTTAAATGCAATGTGCCCTCCGGTGCCGTGTTGCAGCCAGATGTTCACTTCCTCTCCCGCTCTTTTCTCACCATTTGCCCCCCGTTGCCTGCTCTCCGATCCAGATGTCCATCTCTCCAGGGTCCTCGTCCCTGTTCCTCACTGTGACAGACTGTGCTTCGTTCCACAGCAGCTGGACGGCACAGCCCAGGTGTGTTGCCCGAGTGGACCAGTGTAAATCGAATGGAATCCTCTTACGTCTGTACGCACCTGAGAGCAAGATTCATTCTATACATGTGGTGCGATACTGTGCAGGGTGAACTCACAACCTGTATACGACGTTTCATTTGTATAATTGTAGTTTTCTTTAAGGCTGGAATGACAGTTATAATATATATATATATATATATATATATATATATATATATATATATTAAACAGCTCTGATCAACTTTACAAATATCCTTTTTATAAAAAGTCCTTAAACACAATCCAATAAAAATATGATACATGGTACAATATGATCTATAATACAATATAATATGATTAGAAATATGTCTAAAGCTTTCTTGTGGATCTTAAACTGTGTGCTGTTTTCTTATTCATGCCAGGATGTGTTTTTAGCGCCATCATGATCACTCAAGGAAGGTTTCCCACTTTTCCCTTCGTCTCCACATTGTCAGGTGTGTCCATCTTGGACTTGTACATGTGGCTGCGAGAGAGACGGAGGGGAGGACAGAGCGAGGCAGAGAGAACGAGTCACAGACAAAGTGTGCGGTCGTGTGCATTGCCGTCCATAAAGCCAGAAAAATTGGAGTTATGCTCCCAAAGCTGCTCCTGCAATCTGGCCTCCTCGTCTTCATCCCTTCCGTTTCCCCGTGTCTCCCCCATCTACTTCTCACTCTTTCAATTGTCTGTGTGTGTGTGTGTGTGTGTGTGTGTGTGTGTGTGTGTGTGTGTGTGTGTGTGTGTGTGTGTGTGTGTGTGTGTGTGTGTGTGTGTGTGTGTGTGTGTGTGTGTGTGTGTGTGTGTGTGTGTGTGTGTGTGTGTGTGTGTGTGTGTGTGGGGGGGGGAGTTGTTTTGGCATCCTCTGGTAGGACACTCAAATAACAAAAACTGTCCGATCGTCATTGGCTCACACATCCCCCAACGCCCTTCGTCCTTCGCCCCGCCCCCCTCCTCCTCGTCTTCCTCCGCATTGTTGTTTTCTCTTTTCCCGTTGCCTTTCTCCGTGCCATCTTTTTTCGCGGCACAGATGAAACTCTCTCCTTCGCACCGCACTCCTACGCTCTCTCTATTTACTCCCCTCTCGATCTTTTTCCCTCCCTCCCTCATCATTTGCCTATCTAATTCTCTGTAATACGTCTCCTTCCATTTCTCCATGGTACCCGCGCCACTGAGATGCTCGCGCGGTCGCCTCGCACTTTAATTTTGTCCAAATCGCATTTGTGACTCTCGCGCCGCATGTTTACTCTGAGAATGTTGTGTGCTGTTATAATTTCATCCGGCGAGCGCCGAACGTCCTAACAATGTTAGGCGGAGATGAGAGGAATCTTCTAAAAAGTGCGGCTGCGTCAGAACGAAGGCGTGACCTGATTTGAGTCCTTTGATTTTGCAGTCTGCTGACACTGGTATCGTTGTCGTTTTATTTCTCTCGGAAGAAAACAGCTCCGCAGTGGACCTCAGCTCAAATAGGACTTCAATGAGCTATTCTTCCTTATTTCTTGGTAATCTGAAGATATTAAAACGTCAGCCATATGAAAGGGCCCATGAAATGATGTTAATTGATGGTTTATCGTCTGTCATTTGCCAAATAAATGTCAAAAGACCAATATTGTATTGTATTATCACATGAAAATCCTTTTCATTTCTCTTCCTGTAAAAATTACGTCAACTACTTCACGTTTGAGAAATAATGTAATGTAAAATGAATGTCACATGACCATTCACACACGCTTGTCATGCGCATTCAGGTGTAAACAGGAAGTAGATTGTCTACTAAGCAGCTGTTGGCTTGAGTTGTTTTGGAAATGTCTGGACAATTTTACGGAGTTCGACGTACACGTGTGAATAACACGGCCGGAGATTTGTCCAAAACGTTCAGGCATTTGGTGTCAACGCATCTTTACAGAGTATATCTGTTGAGTCGTGACTGAAGATTCACTCGGGAAGGAAACGCGGCTGTTTAAATCATTTCTAAATGTCTCTGTTCCTGCGCGTCCGTAATACTTCTTTGGTTTTGGAACTAGCCCGGGGCCAGCAGCGTTTCCAAAAGTCACCGTTTTAGGGGTTCAAGAAGTCGAAAAATTGAAAACTGTAACAACGTATTAGCTCGAACGAAGCCTCAGTGACGCCTCGCGGCCAAGCGGCGTTCAACCCGCCCGACGGGAGCGTCACCACATTTAAGGATTTGTGAATCAAGAAGAGTGGATGTGCATTAAAAGGGAGATAATCAAGTCGATAGACATACTTGATACTTGCTACGGTATCTGATTTACATGATGAGGAGATTGATTGTCGCAGGGCTTTTTTTATTCATCAGGAAGTAAAATATGCACGAGCACTTTCTCGGAATCAGAAGGAGGTTCAGCTAAATAGTATATTTTTTTTCTTCAAAACGAGTCCAATCTTTTTCTTCTCTCTCGCATCCAACAAAGCTTCTTTGAACCGCCACATCACTGCGTCCGCCTCTGGCTCAGTGTGAACCAAAGAACACCTCTGGCCCTTTTTGATCACGGCGCTGTGATCTCGAACCTTTCAGAACCAGTGTCAGTTAAAAGACCGCCATTCTTTTTCCTTTTTTACTCTCATTTACCTTCGGGTTCGCCGAGGATGTCGGACGAAAAAAAAATGTTTTTTTAATAGAGGCAATCATGTAGAGTAAATTGCACAACATGGGCACATGCCAATGTTTAACGCACTTTTTGATTTTCACCATTTAAACTCTTTAAGTCTTTAATAACTTCTATAAATCCGTGCGTGCAGAATTTTTTATTCTGCCTGGTACCTTTCCCCCCCACTCCTTTCCTCTCTACTTCTATACTATCGGTAACACAACAAAAGAAAATGTCAATTAAATTGCCAGAGAAAATCTTTCAATATATTCCTGTTTTTTGAATAACCAACGTAGGTGAATAGTTTCATTCGAAGCCTTTATTTCCCCACGTTAAAAGTGTTTTCATCGTGTGAATGTGCGCCCTAGAGGAATAAATAGAGGTAGCGGTCTAAACAGATTTTATGTTGCTTGTAGTCCGCTGTCGAGGGGTCATTGTTTTTGTCATTTCCCCGATTCAGGCGAAGCAGTAACTGCAGTGTTCCTTTTGTAAACGGAGCCCGGCACGGCCGCTCTTCCCCAAACAGATGTGAGCCCCTTTAACCTCCATCAGTAATTTCCTGTACGACCGGCGGCTTAAACAGAAGCTCTACAAAGTCCACATTCTTCTACTGATGAAAGAAACACAGTCATTAAAAAGCGGTCCGAGTGTTTGAGGAAATGTTTTGGTTTATGTTGAACAAAAAAAAAGAAAGAAAGGAGATAATGGCTCAGTCGTTAATAGCTTTTTACAGAATTTGTTTCTCATTGTTGCTTTACTTGTCTATTACGCGTTGAGTGGCATAATTTGGGTTTATTTTATGATTTTTTTTCCCCCTTTCCCCTCACACACACACACACACACAGTCGGAAGAACAGGGTGATAATAGAATCATTGATGAATGAGCTGAATGCAGTTAGGGAAGCATGAAAGGAAGAGGAGGGGCGTGTTGAGATTAACGTAGCACAAAGCAAATTGGGTTTGCCATTATTACACAATTCAGACTGCAGAAAGCCCCTAACCATGAGAGACAAATGAGGCCTGAGATTCATAAAAGCTCCATTAACAGGAGCAGAGGGAGTGAGGCCGCAGACCATCAGCGGGTCCGTTTAATACCAAACATTTATAGATCTGCGTCCGTGGCCCTTGGCATGTAATGACCGGACCGACGGGGCTCCGGCTTCCCGAGGACATCCAGGGCCTCCGGATTCGGATCGAAGTAGACTCTTTGAAAGATTCCCCTTCGCAAAACCCGTTCAAGTCTTGATCGGCCCGTCTGTGATCCTTAAGGATAACAGATCTAGATCTTCTCCACCCTGCGGCGGTGTTCTTAAAAGACTCCGTCATCCTTGCAAATCTCAGGCCGTTCACTTAGATGTTGGCGGCGGCGGCGGCGGCGGCGGCAGGTGTGTCTGGAGATCAATGGAGTTGTCGCTGACTTCATAAAGCCATCACCATAACCATAACACAGCCGCTATCATACTCCGCTTAACCGACTTGAGAACACATCATCGCCCATTCGGGCTAATGTGCTAATACGTCTTAGCGCTAATGTCAGCGCGGCGGCGGGACTCGACGGATGAGGCCCCCCGGCGCAAACCAGATTATCCGCGGCCGTCTCGACTGTCTCTCAAACGGCCGTCGTCGGGGAAATAGAGTGTCTCATTATCGTCATGTGCAGACGGCTCTTCGCTAATCTGGGGAAAAACGATGCCATCGAAGAGTGTGTGGAATATTTGCTTAGCGGCAGCGGGAGCAGACCCGAGGAGCTTCCTCGATTGGCAGACGCAAGGCGCTCGCACTCATCACAAGAAGTGTCGGCGCTCAACGCGAGGGCATCCGTCAGCGGCGCGTAGATACAGACGGTGGGTCAAGTTTTAAAAGTGAGCGAGGGAGCGAGGGAGGGAGCAATGAGCCAATCGGGGGGATAGAGTGTTTGTGGGATTGTTTATTGCCGAGCTGTAATTGGATAAACCTGCCGTCTAACCTCCTTAGGCCTGTCACATTGCCTCATCCTCATGAGGACAATCTCAGAGGCCCTGATTGAGTTTATGCTCAATTGAAACTTTATCAGGTTGTTTTTTTTTGTCCCTCTCGTCTCTTGAACACAGGGTTGTTATGAGAGCGATACGCTTGGTTTTCTTTTTGTTAGTGCAAAGTTAAAATGGAGAGCAGGAAGTGTTTCGAAGAAGAGTTGGGAAATGTTCCAATCCAATCTCGCCGATTCACGTACTGATCCAGAGTCAACAGTCTGATGTTTGTAAGAATAGTGTAATCATGCCACTAATTGTGCACAAATTACACAATTAGTAAACAGCTCAAACAGTTGTACGTCGATATCCAGTTGTCCCCATTCTCTTACGTCTATTGAACTCATGTAAAGAAATCTGCAAACTAGTTGTTGATCTTGCATCTTTTTTTGTACTGGTTTTTCCAAACTTTAAAGAGGTTGCAATAGTAATTAACTCTTCTAAACCTGTTTATACGTGAAGCCTTCTTAACATACCATCTGTATTTTGGAATACATAAATATTTAATACATTTCCTTAGGAGTCCTGGGCTATTTTGGCTGTTTTGAATGCTTTTTTGCTGAATCCAGAGGTTTAACAAATGCTGTTTGGTTTACCACAGCCTCGTGTAACCTTGCACATAATGATAATAATCAAGAAAGAAGAGCTCCTGTATCAATATCATTTAATATTCATAATCAGGTATCCGGATCAAATAGGAACTATGACAAACAAAAAAGGTGGAATCATCACCGAGGTTGTTAATCCGATCTGACGAGTCCTGACGAGGGTGAAGCTGCACTGGGTGCCAGTTGGGCTTCACTTCTCATCTTGGCTTCTTTTTTTTTTCTTCCCGCTCCTCGGGGCTGAAATCTGACAAGAAGTTGCCCCAGGAACGTCTCCGCACCAGGAACGCACCCCGCCGGCGAGAACACGCGTAGCCGCCGCGAGGAAACATGTAAAATCTGCAGCGACTGCCGTGAGCAAAGCATATGCTGTTCACGCTGCACAGTTGTATTTATTAAAAAAAAGACAATAAAGGGGGTGAATCATCATCATCATCATCATCATCATCTTTCTCTTTTTAAGCCACATGATAATGAACTCCGTTTAAGTCGTGTCAATTAGAGTAATTAAAAAAAGAAATGGAAAGCCACAGGAGAGTCAGACTAATTTAAGGGATAATAAGCAAACCGGTCGCCAGATTTAGAAATGCTTGATCAAATCACGCACTCCTCGGTGTAATTTCTCGCGTTTAGCAGAAGTCTTTGGTACAATTAAGAGATTGAACCATTTGAGAGGTGAAAACAATGGGTTTCAGTCGGGCTGTTTGTCTTGATTTGATACGTATGTCGCAACAGGTGGGCTCGTGCAGTTGTGGCCTCGGGCGACATTGCAGTATATTATCTTCAATTTGGTTTTGGAGCCAGTTGGTTTGTCCTGATTTTGTATCACTACGATGAATCTCAGACTGAGTGAATCAGTGTTGTAAAGAGAGTCGTGACCGTCTTTACCAAACACCAGCGACCTGAACGGGACCTGAATGCAACCTCGGGCCCGAGACCGAAAAGAAAATGCGATTTGAAACTCAACAAAGTCCAGAAAAGGTTAACACTTATTGTTTGATGATCCTCTGTTTTTAAAATGCCAAAGAATTTGTTTCGTGTCCGATCAGATGCGATTGAATTGTTTCCCCGAGAAGAGGCTGTTTTATCTGCGTAAAGGTCATTGTTGGGTACTGTTTAGATTTTATCCGTTTCCGTCCCCGTCGGCATTGATCCTGGTTCTTATCTGCCGCCCGGCTGCAAGTCTTGGGAGGCAACAACTTCTGAACCCAAATCTTTATTTTGAGGAAATTTGGGAAACTGGACGCTGCAATTGTTCAGTGGCGAACTTCACGAAAGGTTTTGGAAAAGGCGGCTACAAATGCAACTTTCAGCAAACGGTTAGTGGAATTAGACCTTTCTTCAGGATTTGGGGAACAGCTGTAATTCAGCACTGGTTCCTGCTTCATGACCCCAGTTGGTGTTTGTTGCTCGGGTCAAGTCTACCAGAGAGCAAAACCGCGCTCCTTCACAATTAGGCCCAGGACGACTTGAAAGCTCGGTCGGTCCTGAGGCTGTGTTCAGGTCGGGTTCGTCCTGAGCTTTTTTAGAGTTTTGAGTTCTCCTGAAGATTCCATGCACACACACACATCTCCACCTAGAACACATTTTCTTCCCTGCTGACTCCCTCTGGCACACACACACACGCACACACACTCTCCATCCCGAGTAGTCAGAAGTTTCTTTTCAGGCTCATCCATTCACCCTTCTCCTCTCATGCTGATTCGCGGCCCCCTTTACCTTCCTGCCTTCATGAGTTGCTTTCCTCAACCAAGGTGCTCTTTACATTTGAAAGGCCAATTTCTTCTATTGGATTAATTCATCAAAGTTGCCTCTGAGCTCACTGACCACTACAGCAGCAGCAGCAAGGGAAGGAGACATGAATGTAGAGAGAGCATGAAAGGTCAGTATCACTAACTTACTGCCTTTCTGTGGACGTTTCACTCCGAGCCATAATTTTGACCTCGATTTTCCGACGTGCCATGACGTCCAAGCCCGGTGGAGCTAACTCTCGGCAGTAAATACAGAGTTTCAGTTCGCCATAATCATGACTCTTGGGTCCTCACGGTGAAATATAAATCCTCGCTAATATAATCAAGTTAAGCGGTGGATCCGCGATGAAACATCTGCCGTCACATTCCCAATTGAAAACTACCCACGCGCCGTAATTCAATCACGTCGTAATTGTTTCTTTCAGTGGGTTGAGCAGAATCAAAAGATTTGGCTTTTTCCCTCTTCCTCGATAACGCCGAGGTCAGGTAGATCATTCCCTCTCCCATCACATGCCCTCCGTCTCCGCGGAGCCGCTAGCCGGCGGTGCTTTCCCTCTTCAAGGGTTCGATTGCGTCCCTCGGCTCGGCCCCTTTATTTCATCGGCCACTCGCCAGATTAAAAATCAAATTAGCTGCGTGGCCCCATAAAGCTCCCTGCACACACAGAGGCCACAGATATCTGCTTGATTATGCTATGCTTCAGATCTCCAGCGTTAGAAGAAATAAGTACATGCTGTACAAGATAAACATATTACGGAGAATTATGGATAATACTTCTCATAAACAAGCCTCTAATAGTTTTCCCCCCGTCACTTTGGCGACGACTGAAATACGCTCGTCGTTCCTCTCAATTACCTTAAAGTCGTAATTGGAGAAAAGAAAAGCCTTAAGTGGATGTCGTCTGTGGTTCAGTGTGGGCCGGGGAGGCAGAAGTTCAGTCGGGGGCTTCTCTTTAAAGATATGGGCGTGCTCGCCGGTCGCCGCAGTGTGATTTTGGCAGCAGCACGCGACTGTCAAAAGCAATGAATCACATCACTTCAGTCATTAAAGACGAGTTATTCCCGTTACCACAAAGTGCGGCAGCTCCCCGTGACTCCGACACAAGCCTTTTAATGGTCTTATCCCTGGGACCTCTTTTCATCTTTGGTAGTCAGTGCTTCTGGTCGTGTGTATTTTTACTTGTCGGTCAGACGATGTCTTGGTCTTCGGATTCTCAGTATAAGGAAAAAAAACAAGTCCTGATTTTCAAGGTAAGAGAATTCAAGGATATTGACAGGTGTCTTTTTATCGTGGTGATATCTTACCGAGCCCTGGTGTGAATTGAACTTGAACATCCATGAATCTAGTTTGGTGAAGTCAGTGAACTCAGCAGGTGGTTGTTTTCTTCCCATCGCATATCTTACCCCCTGACTACGACATGAAAAATCTTTCCTCGCTGTCGCCTTGCCGACACCCCTGTGCACGGTCGCCCTGCAGACAGCGGTGATCTCGCCGTGGTGGTCACTTGTACATGCGGCACCAACAAGGTGACTAATAAGGAGAAGGAAACAAGACCGACTGACGCAAGAAGTCCCAACGCCTTGCCCCCATGCTGCTTTCATTCACATGCCCGCCGCCCTGCAGTGTCTCTCTGCACCCACTCTCTGCTGTAATGAGGGTCCCCAGAGCGCCGGGGGTGGGGTGGGGGGGGCAATCTGCCCTCTTCCTCTAACCCCCCCCCCCCCCCCGGGGTGTGTGTTCATGTGGTGTGTGTTCATTTGCTCACTGATGTAGCTCGCTGACAGATTTATGTTGAGTTTTCTAATGGAAAGGCTTTTTGCAAACATAAACAGCGGTGCACACACACACACACACACACACACACACACACACACACCGAATGTCATTATCGGCGTACAAGTTTGAACATGAGAAAATAATATTTTTACCCTCCAGATTTACAGCCAGTTAGCAGAAATCAGTCAAATTAGTTATGTGAGAGCAACGACCGAGGAACTAATTAGTTTTTGCTGTGGATCTGGATTTATTGGAGCCACCATGTGGCCGTTATATCCTCAGGCTCAAAAAAGTTTAGGTGTATGATTTTGTTTTCCATAGTACTGTTGTATAAAATCGCGCCATATGTTTGTTTTGTCCTCGAATGCTGCACATAAAGACAGACGACATTGACGATCTCAAAAGTGGGGCAAAAACCTCTGGATCGCCCCCTGGTGGCTGGCTGCAGAATACGTCTTAAGCCCCGCCTCCTCCATGTTAGCGGATGGGACCAAACGAAAGAATCAAAGAACATTTTTCCAAATATAGTTTCATCAATCCACGATTACTACAGCGCAGACTCCGGCTCCAAATGATGTCAACAGCAATATATATAATAAAATATATATAGATATTTTGGCTTCATATTTGTACAGTGGCAGGAAGTGGAGAGGTGTCGTCCATGGTTATTTACTGTTTTCACCATATTGTCCATTTCCATATCCGTTCATTTTTTTGTAGGGATTATCTTTTTGCTAAGATCTACAGTCAGGCTTTGAATTCAACTGGTGCTGGCACATAGATGTTGCTGAAGCCAGAAGATTTGCAGAGAACAAGGCCTGAGTCTGGATTTCATACAGTGCTCTTCATACAGTCATTAAGGGAATCTTAAAGGCCTTATGCAGTTGTCAGCCGCGTATTCAGGCGACATGTTGAATTTGAAGACATTTGACCGATTTAAACTCTACAGGAAGGCAATCGGTTTAAATGTCATTTGAAGTCATCGCCGCCGTCAGCCAGTCATCATGACCACAATGCTGCTTATATAAATGATCTTTTCATCATTATATATGATCAAAAACAATTAAACCATAACGTGGAGGACCGAGCAGCCTCGTGGGAGGTTTACCCTCCGACTACTCTCCAGTGCATTACAGTGTTTTGCTTTAATTGCACCTAAAAAAAGGGGGTTAACCAAAAAATGTGATTTTTAGTTTTTACAATCCCAATGGACTGATCTTTTGTCTCTTTCTAAATGTCATCGGGGGGCCAACCACAGCAGAAGCCCACACAAAAGAATCGGTGAGGGCCATTACGTTACACGGAGATAGAGACTGTGTGGGTATGTCAAGGACTCTCGCGTAGCCATTACTGTTAAAAAATAATTGATTGCATTAACCTGCCCTTTCACCGTTTTTACAAGTCCGATCCATATTCCTAAGTGGCCGTGTAGTGTGGGGTTTTGACCTAAGAGGAAACGGCGTAATGATTTTGTCCGGCCGCTATTGAATCGTTCCGTGGTGTTGGTGTTACTCATGGTGTGCAGCTTTTTCAAGCGTCCACGACAGAAATGTCAGTGTGTCATTTTCCATTGAGAGGAACACACACACACACACACACACAAACACATTAACGCACACTTTCAGATAAAGCATTCCCACTTTGTTTTTGAAAACCTGTTATTTTTTTTGTCCCAATCAATTGATTGATTCCATATGTTCATATTCAACAATTTCAATGGCCATTTCCACCGGGGGGTTTTGTGTGTCTTTGCCGAAACTTTACGAGAAAACCACCAATTTTTCTTTCTTACAAGTGACTTATATTATTCATATCTGTCGAAATCTGAGTTTTAATAAAGAGCCAGTTTACTGGACAAAAACCTGCAAACAGATACGAGCCCAATGTTGCGTTCGCACTCAACGCCAAGCAAATATTCCGCATGGTGAGATTACGTACAACGTCAATTTAAAAGAAGACACGAATAACGATAAGACGCAAAATCCGCGTCTTTGGCATCACTCACCCGAGTTGAAATAGTTGAACTTGAGTGAAATAGTTGTGTCACGAAAGCCAATTAGTGTTCAGATTCTCCCGAAGTCAGTGACGTCCACGTGTTTACCTGCGTTACTTGAGCCAGTACACAGAACACACAGAACACACAGAACACACAGCTGCCAAACTCACGCGAGTAACGCAACATGAAAATGCTTTCCGTCAAGCCGTTAACTGTTCTCCAGTTCCAAAACTTGTCCACATAACCTCGTCTCCCGGTTGACGTATGAGGCAACAGAGAAAAGTGCGACGTTCAAAGTCGCCATGAAAATTGATCGATTCTATAATCCCCAACCAACTGCATGTCTTTCCTCTCTTTCTTCTTCAAAGCGGCACTGAGGGAGAAGTATAGATTTGATGGGGCCACTAACTCTCCCTCCACATCCATGCAGAGAAAAACACATTTCCCTCGGGACGTGAGCCAAGTCCTCGTCCCGTCCTCTTGCGATAGATCACAAAGCGGAGCGTGGACGGACGACGCGATCGACCTCGCTGTCCCCGACCTCGCGACGCTCCCGAGCCGCTCGGTCCGTAACGTCTGGCTGTGCCTCCGTCCCAAGCCTTGTGTATAATTCATTGGTTATGTACCGGCGGGCTCATGCAAGCCTCGCAAGGTGCAACTGTGATTCATAGCGAAGAGAACAGAAACGCTCTAAACCAGCCTTATTATTGGCGAGCGCACTTCCCCGCTGCTGCTGCTCCTGAGATAGATGCCGTGTTGTGTTAGGGCTTTATTAGCGCCACTAAATCATTTCATAGCAACCGCGGCCGAAACAGGGATAATCATTGACGTTGAATCTCCCCCGGCTTAATGGCGTGGCATCCACACACGTAGCCCAATGAGTCGCAGAGGACCCGCCTGCTCTTTTTATTCCTTCCTGCTTTTTCTGTTTCATTAGATCTCACAGAACTTTTGTCTTTTATCTTGTACTGTTGTCTGATTCTCTCTTATCTATTTTCACTCTCCGGTCCCGAGCCTCCTCCTCCTCCTCCTCCTCCTTCTTCTTCTTATTCTTCTTCAGTACATAGTTTGGAGAACATTTTCTTTCCCTCTGTCCTGCGTTGCTACACGGTGCACTTGCATTTAAGCCATTAGTCTTAAGATGTGTTTGTGTCAGTGCATGGTCGGCTGTGGTTCCCTCCCTCCCTCCCTCCCTCCGCCTCCTCCTCCTCTGCTTCTTCTAAGGCTGATGTGTCTTTCATTACCGAGGTCTGACAGCGCTGAGCCGAGTGGACGTCTGTTTGTCACCCTCTAATGGGGCCTGGCAGCCTACAAGGTGTGCACAACACCTCGGAGAGGGTGGCCTTCTCCCGCCCGTCTCCCTCGGCGGAAGGAAAAGACCAATAACACTCGCTCGCGCCACTCGGGGGTCCGCCGTTCAATTTCACTTCACGTCTGCGTCGGCGCCGCGAATTGGATCAGGCACCTTTGGACAAATTCCACGTCCAGTTGACTTGATGGGAATTGACGAAACCTCGCCGGGCTCCGCCGGCTGCTGGCTTTGATTCCGCTCCGGCTGCCGATTGCAATACACAGTTTAGAAGTGAGGCTATCTAATCCGTAGTGAGTAAATCCTGCTTCCTGGTGTGTTGGCCTATCGACCTGCTCCCCGCCGCACTGCTGCTGTTTTAGTTTGATGGATGGATTCCGCCTGACAGACGCGTATGAAGACCATACACCACCAATGGAAAGGTGGTATTAAAGTCCACATGTTCACGTGTGGTCGGTGAAAATACAAAGCTATGGAGAGAATTGTCGTGGATAGTGAAGATTTATTTCATTTTGTATACTGCTCCTTCCACGTCTACAAGAAAAAACAATGGATCCCTCCAGTTTAAGCACTTGTGGAACAAAAGCCTTGTCTTGATTCGTTGAAGATTCGGCGGAATTTAAAAGTGCGTGATCCTGGTGCGGTACAATCTTCTTGTATGAACTTGTGTGTTGTCAACCAACCTTAAACCAAATATAACGAGTAAAAACAACAACTAAAGTCCCGGTAGAGCTGCACAAGGGAAAGGTTCCTGCTTCACCTTTGCGCGAGGTCAACGAAGGACTCTGTGACTTTCCCTCTTTTCAAGAAGCCGAGATGGAAATAATTTGATGTTGTTCGTGTTGTTCCACAAAGAGAGTTCAGGGTTACATTTAATCATGACTGCAATCATTCCCCCGCTGTACCTCGTGTAATTGTGGGCACGCCGTGTCCCACCGTCTAACCTGGTGCAGGATCACAGATTCAATTAGATTTAAAAAATGGAGAGCAATTACAGAATACAGTGGTATTTAAGTTCCTGGAATTCTACCTCAGACAGATCCTTTTTTTGGTCAATCAGATGTCACAGCGATATTGAAATAGATATCCAGCATTTTCAGAAGAGGGGACATATGACAACAAGCAGCTCATCGGTCCGATGCCGAGATCCGATCCTCTGGAGGACATTGTTCGGATTCCACGACAAAACCGAGGCAGGTCGAAGAATTCAAAAAAGATGGAAGGAGAGAAATAGATGAATAGATGGAATCAATGGAAAATGACAGAAATAGAAGACAAAGAAAGAGAGATGAGAGAAAAAATGATTAGAAGGGCACCGGGAGATGGAAATAGCGAAGAATAGGGTGAAAAAAAGGAAAATAGAAATCCAGAATCCTTCCTTTTCTTCTTCCGCGGGCCCGGGGGTGTCACAATGAGCGGCCCGGGGCTTTACATTAACACGCATTCAGACCAGAGCCCACGTCTTCTTTAATAATCCCTACCTTAATTTGATCCCGCGGAGGAAGGAGGAGATGGAGAGGACGTGGATATGAGGCGGCGGGGAGGGAGGCGAGAGGGTTGAAACATGATGCGGGAGTCAGAAACCGGCTTTTCTCTGCTCGCAGACGAAAGGTTAAAAAGGCGCGATAGATCTTTTCCGTTTTTTTTTTAAAATGCACCTCTGCGCCCGTGCGTGTGCGCGGATGCGGGTGTTGCGGCGAGTGTTTGCCCGCGTGGCGAGTGTATTCAAAGGGGGTGGGGGGGGGGGGGGGACGCCGGCTAATAACAAGATGTTCCTTTGAAAATTGCCGAGCATTCGTCCTCGGTGTGTTCTTCCAGGCGAGCGGCACAGCGAGGCGAAATGTCAACCATTAGAAATAAACAGCCCTGTCATGACAACTCTTTGACGGAGTGAACAATGCCGGAGAGAGAAAGTGAAGGGGGGGGGGGGGGAGTGATAGATGTGGTGAGGTGGAGATAGGGAAGGAGAGAAGAAAGCAGATGAAGACGCGTTCCTCTCTTCCGCTCGTCCCTCTGAGTCAGCCTGCCGTCGCCGCTGCCACAGCTGCTGAATCTCTCTTTCTCTTGGTTTTTTTTTTTTTTTTTTTATTGCTGCATCTCATTGTCACTTTCTCTCTAAATTTATTCCAATTCTTTTTTCTTCCCCCCCCTCTGACTAACACTGTGGAGAAACCTCCTGGCGTCGCACTCGGCTGTTTAACAATCCACACATCATTAGCGAACCGGCCAGGTTTCCTTTTTTTTAAAAATACTTCTTTTGATTTGTGCCTGTGATCCACGTCGCGGCACATGATGCCCCGCCGATGCACAGTTCGATGATGATTGTGGTTCATAGGATGTATGTGGGATTTCTGTTACGTACGCGGCTCAGTTTTCACTTAACGAAGTCTCTCTTCAGGCTGAAGCACGAGGGCAGATTGTGCTGGCGATGTTATCTGTACAGATGAATCCCGGAGCTGCTCCGCAGGCAGTAAATAATGGAACAAGACAACAGCCATCATCTTTACCGGGACACGGGGCCATTTTCTGCTCCATAACTGGAAGCAAGGCATTCCAACAAAAGTATACCTATGCCAACATATCACACTAATGCTGCTTCTGATTGGTTCCAGTGTTGAGAAAGCAATTTTTATTCATTTCACTCTTATACCCCTCCAAAAAATATACCCCCCGAGAATGAGGAAATGGTCCGTCACCCCCCTCCTCTCTGATTGGAAGAGCAACGATAACATCTCAGGTGCAATAACCACAACACATTAGAGTTACCGCCACTTGATTATTAATTAGAACAATCTCCGAAAGCCGACTGGCGTCCCAACATCACTGATGTCTACGTGACGGGGAACAGGCGGATGTTAGCGGGTTGTGTTCCGGTGACCAAACTCGCGGGAGTAACAGGAGTGTTAAGCAAGTGTTAGCAACGCTTTGCATTCACCGGCAGTAGTCGAGTCACGGCTGACGAGACCCAATCAGGGAGTGACTGCGGATTACTGTGTCTTGATTTCCGAACATCTCCGGTCTGGGCCGTCCAGACTACAACGCAAACCCGGAGATTTGAACTGAAACCGCTACGGCGGCGTTTCCAGCGTTCTAAGTTTTAGGCGCTCAACAAAGTTGTTGGGTATCGGTGCAGCTGAGAGATTCATATTTCTGGAGTAAAAGTTTAGAAAAGGTGAAAAAAGGTGAAATATAATGTAAATACTGAGTGGGGGGAGCAGTCCAGTCCTTAAATAGGACGTTTTACTGCAGTAAATCATTTCCTTCCCTGACGTTTTAAGTTAAATTGATTCCCTGACCTTGAAAAACATACCTTTAGGATTTAAAATCCAAGTCTCTATCTCGCAGCCGTTCCATGATTAAAGATAAAAAACAATGATTGTGGAACAGCAGAAAATCCCAGAGCCGGATCACCAGCAGGATCTAATCGACTGCTCCTTTGCCCAAGGCCAGTATGCTCGCTCTCCGGATTTCATGGCAGATATTCTGACAGACAGACTAACGAACTGCAATATCCAACGTAATGTTTTGAGACGCCAGGTGTTACACTCTTGGCATACAAAGTGATGGAGTGAAAGGAGACTGTCTATTTTAAAAATGTATCTGCGCTGCTAATTAATATGTGGCCGACAACCTGAAATGTGCCTAAACACTTTTACGAACATGAAAACAATGAGGATTAAACCGGGGAAAATAGAAACATGAAGTACAAATCATCCCTTGTTCTGATCATTACAGAACTAAAACATGTGGAGCAAACAGAATCCGATTGTCTGCATTTAATGTGATGGACAAAGTAGCAGGCAGCAAAAGACTCTTTTCTCTTAGTTGATGTCAGTGTACCAAGGTCTGTTGTGGCCAATGGATTAATGAACGGTCATTACCGGTTGTCAGTGCCGTGCGTCCGCTTCACTTAAACAGTTTGCAGTGATGGACCTTCCTTTCAGCACTGGGAGGCTTTAGAAAATTGCTCACTGCCAAAAAAGAAAAAGTCAGATTACTCACAACGCCACACAGTCTGTCCAGTAATGGTGCAATATCGAACAATTCGTCGGTACGCAGTTCTCACCGAGCACCGTTGTGGGACGTGGTATGTCCTTTACTTTGCTGGATAGATAGTGTTGGCTGATGATCTCTGTGAAGCCGGGATCTAGAAATGGTACTAGATAATCCTTCAGTGATGTACTGTGTCAGGTACCGTAGGAAATAAGGAAATGTCCGACAATATACTGGACGTTTTATTCCCTGTTTACTACCGACGGTCATCGTTGGTTGTCTCTTGACCATGACCTCGACCAGTCCGTGACCTGTACAGCAGTGGCCGCCTCCTATACTGAACAGCTCAACAGATTTCCAGGAAACTTGTTGGAAGGATGGGACATTGGCCATGAAAGAACCAATCACATGTTGGCGCGGATGTGGACAAAGGGCTGTAAAACAGGGAGTGATATCTACGGAGCCATGGGGGGCGACATAAGCATCATTTTATTTATTTTTTCTAAACTACTCCTACAGTTTGCTATAGCACACACGCGACTTGCTGACGTGCACGCTCCCCCTTCTCATCGGCATTGCGGTTCACTAGAACTTGGCTGCATCTTGGTAAGGTGTACTAATACGCTACTCGTTTTGAATAATTACATTAGCCAGGTGCGAGTGAACTGTGAAAACAGAAATGCAAATGTAGGTTGCGCATGCGGATTACTTAAAATGCCCATAGCACCGTAATGACGACCCTAAACCCTAATCTTTCCCTTTCTCCTAACCAAGTAGTCTTCAAGCCTAACCCTCAGTAAAATGTGAGATCGGAACATCTTTGTTAGAGGACTTTGGGCCAATGAAGTCAAACGTCGTCCTGTCGACAGTTGCATCAGGTCATAAAACACTGTCATCCATGGTCTTGACGGCATCTAAATTCATAGAGGTTGTGTATTTGTCACGTATTTGGTATCTAATGCCCTTGTGATTTTTTTTTTTTAAGAATGTTTCCGATGTGCGTTTCCTCTGGGGAATATTAAGAGTTCAACAATCAATACCTTTACAGATAAAGTGTTGCACTTTGATAAACATCATAACTAAACCTTGGTGTTTTTTTTGAGGATCCTCAAAAAAACAACTTATTTCAGGGGGTGGTGAGTCGAGTTGTTAAAAACAAATTTGGTCGAAGATGCTTTGAAGAATTTATCAGGTTTTTTTGAGTAGTTCCATCCCACTTCTGCTAAGATGAAGAAACATTTTAAAAAACTTTTATTTTTTGATAATGTTTTGGAGCTCGTCAAATATTAAAAGCAGCTCTCTAAAGGCCGTCTTAAAAGGTTCATGTGTTTTTTTTTACCACTGAAAGATAAGATTGGCAGAAGTGCTGCGGGTTCTGTTCGATGACAATACGCTCCAGAAGATGGACGTGTCTTCAGAACATGTATCCGTCTTCATGAACACACCGTTCTTCTGCTTTTGACGTATTCTATCTCAATCAGTCCAAACAACGATCTGATAAAACACACATCCTTCAAAGACTTGTCATATTTTGTCCAGCTCTCATCGCCTGGACCTGTTTTTGGTGGCGACGACATGTGTCTCGGAGGATTGTGGTTTGGTTTCTGCCACAGTATTTATTTCCACCTATGATTAGCTTGGGAAATGCTGCAGCCAGTCTTTTCCCTGCTGCACACCACCTGGGACGTCGGTCCTGATTGTTCCAAAGTGACACCCAGCACCCAGATTCTGCCATCACTTGTCGCTGCTCACAATAACACTCTCCCCAAATCCTCCCCTCCCTCCCTCCCTACCGCCCTCCCATCCTGTCTCTCCATTCTTTTTCGTCTATTCAGCTGGCTGTCTGGAGCGGTGACTGGCTCATCCTCATTTGCACCACTCATATCCGCAGACTTGACATCGCCACTGTCTCCCCTCTTCCCGGTCGTCTGCTCTTCATTGTTTTCTGTGCTCAATCATTTTAATTGTTATGGTGCGTTACTGTTGGATTACGGCGGCGACCGTTAACCCTTAACCAGCAGTGAAAGGAAAAATCACCCCCCCTTTTTCCGAGTCATTACTCTTGACTAACTGAAAAACACAGACGTTAAACACATTGCCTCTCGTAGTTTACGATCTTGCATCATAATCATTGTATTTACATCTTTTCTTATGCTCTGTGCATGATGTGTTCACACCATTAGCTCGCACGAGTAGCCGAGTTTGGCCGCGGGATCATTTGTGCTTATTCGCGCGAATAATGCGGATAAACGCAACCTGCGAATGTTCGTCCTTCCACTTTCCCGGACAAACCTCCCTTAAACAAAAACACAAAGACGCAGACGCACCGCAAGGCCGATGGGAAAACCATACAAAGCCGTGTCCAACTTCCTCACCAATCTTGCAGTCCGCCAAGTCCTCTCCTTCTCTTTCGCCCGGTCACGATACAAAGTGCATCTAGTTTCCAAAAGCTCGGGCTGCCCGAACACAGCCACAGTAGTTTTATCCTCCAGATCCAATCTCAGGACGTCGGACGACAATGACGTAGGGAAGATCTTAACCGACAACGCGCCACACGAAGTTCGAATATCTCAACTCCAGCGAGTGAAGCGAATCACGCGCAATCCGCGTCTTCCGGTCATTCGTCTCACGCCATTTCCGTCACCCGTCATTTCGTTGACTTTGTATGTCATCTACTTGCGTGATTAAGTCACGTAGCGGTCGGAGTGAATGATTGTTGTCTGTCCAGGAGCTGCCTGTCGCTAATGCTGATTTTAGTGCCGCGTTTGAGTCCAGGACAACAATGTACTTCCTGTAGGGTTGAAATCCAAATCATAAACAAAAAAAGAAATTCCTTTAATATAGTTTTATGGTTCTGTCAAAATCATATTGCCTCCGAGGGGGTGTGAGACCCACCCTCTGGTCTCAGACGATGGCGCTCCTGGGGATTCTGCAAATAGCAATATATACCACACCTAGTGCCAATACTGTAAGCCTGTAAATAAAGGGAGTGGAAAAACCAAGCAAACACAGACGAGGGTTCAAAAGGGTTAAGCACACGGCTGCAGCTCAGACGCCACCAGTTGAGCTTTATTGTTGTTCGCCAAATTGGATTTGCCCCCATTTTGGAGTTCCTTGCATCATTCACGAGGAACGTCTTGTTTCCTCTCGCCTCGTTAGGAGCCGAGGAGATGTGGACTCGTTCTAAAAAAAAAAGAGAAGAAAATGCTTAAAAGTCGACGGGGTGCCGAGGGAGGTGTGAGATGGGCCACGGGGTGATGAACGGCGGAACTCAAAGAGATAGAGGGAAGGCGAGGAGATCCAGGGGAGATTTTTGATTGGCCCATTCCTCTCAAGGCTTTAATCTGCCTGATCTGCAATTAGTGGCGACTGTGCCACAGCCAGAACTCGCTCGGAGACACAAGACGGGGGCTACAGCGAACACATGCAAAGACGAGGGGAAAGCACAAAGATAATCTCCACACAGGACATAAAGGACATGTACAAATACATCTATCCATAAACATATTGGCCCGTGAGATTTACAGGGGGGAGAACAACAAGAAATGTAAATAAAGCCAGTCAAAGCTGGGCCCAGAAGATTGGTACAGACAGTTTAGAGGAAACCAAATACTCCATCAGCAGCACGGAGGGTTCAAAGCTCCTCTTCCCCTCTGAAGCACATAAAATGAAATTATTACAGCACATTTTTCACAAATCCACAGAGGGACGAACTCCCACGTTACGCTTTTACATCCGCTTCTGCCTTTCTGTAAACACTCGCCTCAAAATCCACCCCATCCACACACACACACACACACACACACACTCACTCCCGGTCGCATCCGTCTTCCTTCGCCGCCGCCGATCTTGTGGCGTGGTGCTAGCCTGGGGCCACGTGCTGCTCCTGATTGCCACGCACCGCGGACCAGCGGCACATCAGAAGTGGCCCCCGCACGGTGGCTTGTGTGTTCCTGTGGAGAGCGTGCGTCTGACACGGGTCATTCAGGCTCCTTGTTTTTTCTCCTGCCACAGATTAAAAGGCTCAAGACAAATGAAGAGCAACCGAGTAATCTCCCCCTCTCAGTCTCCGCGGGGTGTGATTTAATAAGATTGATTCTCACAATAAATGACTGAAGAGGGGTTTTTTTTGGTTTTTTTAACGCCTCTATTTTTACACTTTTACTGCCAGTGACAGCTCCGCGCTGCTTCGTTAAATTCTAATGTCTGCGCCGTTTCCGTGCATATGTTTTGCATAATGCATTGGAGACAAATTAGAGAGGCCCCCGTAAAACAATGCTAAACACTTTAAAGATGAGGATGATATGTATTTGAATAACTGATTACAATATTCATTGTGACACAGGTCTGGTCCAGTGGTTTCTAACATTTTGAGTATTTATCAATGAATCCATTTTTTCTACCTTCACAAGTCGTTTTATTTACATAATTTATACAGGCCTGAAGAGGTGAAACGTTCCGAGTGTTTAACAAGAAAAATACATAGGTTTTTATACGGGAATAGTCAGAATATGAATCAGAAACGTGCATTTCTCTTGATTCTGATCCTGTTAATCGACCTCTCTGATTGATTTTGTCAACCTTAAACTCCCTTATGGGTTTAGCAACCACTTGGCACTGATCATATCCATCTTACACCATAAGCCGGTTTAGAATACAATTGATTTAATCCACCTTTAACATGTGGGATTCACTGAGTCCTCCTTGTACTTGGTTTGGGATTCACTGATCTAGTCCACCTTAAACTTAGTCCTTAAATCTATTCGCAGAACATATTGAAATTGTCCTGGGAAACCACAGATTTTGTCCACCCTTAAACCTCAACTTTAACTTGCTTTGGAATCCACTCATGTAGTCTACTGTACCTTGAACCTTTTGTGGTACCTGGCCACTCAGTCCACCTTTAACATGTTTGGAAAATGATTATTTGTGAACCACCAACTTCTTCTCTAAATCAACTTAAATTGGCTTTGGAAACCACCGGCGCAGTTCAATTTAAACCTGTTTTGGATCCAAAGATGTAGTCCACCTTAAATCTTCTGTGGTACCTGGCAACTTGGTCCACCTTCAAAATGCTAAGTCCAACTTACACTTGCATTTGCATCCACTAATGCAGTCCACCTTAAACCATTTTTTTTTTTTAAACCATCAACTTATTCCACCTTAAATCTGTCGCAAAACCATTTGGATTTTCTTTGAAAACCACTGGTTTCATCCACCTTCACCCTGTTTTGGTGGCCACACATTCTGGGAGCCGTCTTTCAAGTCCACCTTAAACTCGTTGGGAACGAATGACTTGGCAAAAAGTTGTTCTAAACACAACTGCGTCATTTCAGTTTCTCTGAGCGGGAAAACCCAATGTGGAGCCGAGGAAGCAGCAGCAGCAGCAGCAGCAGCAGCCTGGGGCCAACGTCACGTACTCGCTCCTGTAAGTCAGTTCTGTACATCATCATCTGCATTTGGAAGAAAAAGGTGTGAAATCGTGATCCACTTTTCATCGTGTGAGTGAAATTTGTATGTTGTTTTTTTTACGCGCACACACACACACACACACACACACACACACACACACACACACGTTCTTTGTGTATCTCACACTGCGGAGGCATGTTTCATGGGAAGAGTGCGAATGTTGCACCTGTCACTTCCTGATTGTCAAGACATGTCTTTAACACACACACACACACACACACACACACACACCCATGTTAATAAGTTGTTTTCCCGCTAATTGTTTATGCTAATGTTATCTCCTGAGTCGCAGTAAAAGTATTTGTTCAAAGCTTTTCTCGGCTCTTAGATGTTTTTCTATTCCTGACGTCTTTTGAAAAAGAAAGAAAAAGCAGAAGACGTAAAAAAAAAGACGAGAATCTTGCGAAATCACTCGGAACCTGCATCTCGATCGCAGAAACTCCAGTTTTCTTTGGGAAGAAAAAGGTGCACACAGCCGAGTTAATGACTGTTTACCTTCGTCACAGTCTTGAATTTATGGATTGGGTTACAGGCCAGAGTGAAAACGTCCACTTACAGGTTCTCGCTCGGACAAAAGCAGCAGCGAAGAGAAGGAGCCTCTTCTTCCTCTTCTTCGTCTTCTTCTTCTTCTTCCTCTCCTTCCTCTTCTTCCTCTTCTTCGTCTTCTTCGTCTTCTTCTTCTTCTTCTTCTTCTTCTTCTTCTTCTTCTTGGCCACAATTACAACCTTCCCCCCACGTTTCCGAAAATAATGCGTCACTCATCGACTTGGGCCGTGACCTCCAATTTACAGTGTGACCTTTGACCGGAGAGCCCGGCTGGCGTGGGATATTCCCACTTGGGGGGGGGGGGGGGTGTTATTGACTCAGAGGTTAGTGGTTCGGCTAATTGCTATTTGCATAGCTTTATTAGTGTCCCAGCACTGCCTCGTGACATTTCAATCTTTCCTCTTCTTCCTCCTCTTCTTCTTTTCTCTCCGGCTCCGTCTTGTTCCTCGCGTTCCGGCGGAGAGGAATTAGACGATGTTTGGCGTGTGATTAAGTATTCATGCTAAAAGTAGCGACGGGCGGATCTCAGGAGAGCGAGCCATGGAGGAGGAGAGCAAACATTAATATGCGACTAATAACTCTTTTCTATCTGCCTCCTCGTTCTCCCCCATTCTGTCTCTGTCTGTCGGTCGGTGTCTGGCCCGGGTCTCCCTCCACATATTCTATAAAATATTGAATTTGAGAGGATGAGGGGGGAAAAAAATGCCATGTAATGTTAATGTTTTTTTGTGGAGATGTTTCAGTAAATATCAGTGGCGTACACATTAGCTGAGTAGTGATGGAGAGGAAGGATTTTGGACGTGGGTTTTAGAAGTGGCAGCGTACAAAAGTGTGTGAGCGTGAAACAACAACAAAATAAATATCTGACGACGTCTCACATCGATTTGTAGCTTGACGCTTCAGTGTGTGTGTGTGTGTGTGAATGAGATCACAGTGTTCGAACAGCAGGGGGTCCCGACACAAACAGTTGACTGACTCAACTCTGTGTCTGCAACACAATGCAACGCTGGCTGGAAACAATTTTTCCTTTTTGTTCTTTAATTCAATTCTGCCGCTCGCAGGTTTTTTTTTTAACGAAGCAGATGATAGAATTATTAAATATGTCGGTGTGGTGGTGACTCATGCCAGAGTTTGAAAACGCTGCCGCACTGTGATGTTGTGCCTCCGGTGATCGATTTGTCAACGTGTTCCATCTGACTGAAACATAACTGCCTCTATCATTGTTTTTTATGAGGTGCCCTCAAGCCTGTATTCTCTGGAATGACCAGCGGAGGGCGACTCCACGATCTATTTGACTCTAAATCGGAACACAATTTACTAAATAAACCTGAAACTAGCGATTCAGCTCCTCAGGAAAGGGTTTACTGACATTAAGAACGAATGTGAGGAATAGAGTCATTTTCACACAGACTTCTTTAGAAACAACCAGTGGAGTCGCCCTCTGCTGGTCATTACAGAGAATACAGGCTTCAGACACTTCCTGAGTGCCTTGGCTTCATTTTTCGAACACGGTGACTATACGTCCATTTTTATATACAGTCTATGGGAGGAGCTCGGCAACAAAACCACCTATAATCAGTTTCCTGAATAGACGTGCAGGTTTCGTACCGATCTGCTGTACATATCAGTTCTGTAGTATTAAAAAATGTCACTTCGACAAAACATATTTTTACAGGAGGAGACATTTGTCGAGCAATACACATAGACTCCGATTACGTACGGTAATGGTTTTACTTTTTTTTTTTTCGGACAAAGTAATGAACTATTAAAAAAGACGCTGTAACCACATAAACAGATAAAACCGCAGAGTTCCTCAACTGAATCTCTCGAATCGCTGCCACACTTTTACCTCCTTTTGCTGTTAATTATTTAATCCGTTGGGAAAAACATGCGGCCCCTTAAGGAAACCGATGCTTCGACGTGCAGTCCGCTTCACACCTGTCCCTCCTGATTGTCTTCGTGGCTTGTTGCAGATGTTGCAGATGTTGCAGATGTCGCGCATGTCGTCGTCGTGTTCGTCCCGTGGCCTCCTCAGCACACGGACGTGCGACCGGCTGTGTGTCGTCGTCTTCCACAGTGAAATGTCAGCCTCATTCCGCCGTTATTACTTAGGGACGGAGCGGAGGGCTTTCCTCTGTAATCTCAGCCCCCCGGCGTACCTGGGATCACACATCGCCGAGGCTCTTCTAACACCTCTATCCTCTGACTTTTTCCAGATCATAAGCGCCACAACAAGTTTGTGTTGTATTTGCATTCCTGCGGCGCGGCCGCTGCGACGCCGCAGGAATGAAGAGGTGACGAGCGGCTTTTTCGCTTAAAAGCATGGTGAAAAGAGCTGGTGATTGACTGATTGATTGTGATGGATTGGCTCTTAGAGTAATGAACACCTTCGAGGCCCGGGTGGTTATTCAAGGCCCAACGTCCCTTGTGAAAAGACCTTTCGTCCAAGACACTTGGGAATTAGCGGTGAGGGAAATAACAGCTTTACGTTTTGGTGCCGGCAGCCACATCGAAGGACAGTTGTCAGTACATAATGGTTAGAGGTCAACAAGGTTTTAAAGACAGTGGGTTGAGTTCTGACAAAATGGAGGCCGCCGATCGTCACCACAGTCACTTCGTACGTTATTTTCCCATCGGGCCAAATGAATGTGCTCTCTGCGAATACGTGTGGGGTTATGTGTCGTGACAGCCTCCTCTATCAGCATCCAGTTCAAGATTGGAATAAAGAATATCTTGACACTTTGCTGAATGTTGTTCTCCGCAAGTCAACGTCTCGTGAGAGTCGTTCGTCTTGTTAAAACTATTGTGTTTGTGTTCCGATCATTCAAACACTTGATATGCACCCAGTATTTCTGTATAAAGGTGCATTTGGAAAAGTCTGCAGGTTAGGAATTAGGGCTGCAGTTAACTGCTTTTGAAATTATTAAATCATTTGTGAATTATGTTTTTTAAGATTCAAACATAAACCCTCACATTTGAGAAGCTGTGAAGGAAAGTTTGGCTTTTTGTTCCATAAATTACTTCATCATTTGTGATCAAAATGTGTTGTCAGTTACCATTGTGCAAAAAGAAATAGTTTCAATTAGTAGGACACAATTGATTTTGTTTTGAATTAAAGTTTTCAATTGTCTAACTTTTTAACGTTAGGTTGAATAAAAATAATTGATTTGATTTGATCAGAGATCATTCATTGAGATATTTAAGAAGATTGAAGTTCATCTTATCTCTCTCCGTATTCTTCTTCTCTAAACGTAATATTCTTCTACTCACGTGTGTTATTTGAGCACTTGCTGCTCACTTGTATCACTTCCTGCTGCCGTGTAGCAGCTGCTCATGTCCGTCCATTGTGTTTCATCTTCCTAGCGCTGGGAAAAAAACAAAACACACACTTGGTGCAAAAGAACCTTCTCAAAAAATAAAATCATGATTATTATCATTGACCCCCGACCTCGTAATGCTCTGCAGCTACAGGGAGTTATTGATGTTGGTGTGTGTGGTGTTTTCTCCGTCCCCCTGCCTTCCGGTTTCATGTCAAGTCCAACCGCTGGCCTCTCCCACACTGAGCCGGCTCACTGTGAATATGTTAGCATGTCAATGAGGCCTATGTAGATCGGCGGTACAAGCCTTCTTGGAGCCAAAATGCTGTGTAGGAGGGGGAAGAAAGGAAAAACAAACTAACCCAGTGCCCTCAACCCCCATTTCCCTGAGCCTGAGGGAGAAGGTGTCTCTTAAAAACACCGACATGCGTCTGTTAACTCGCAGCTATAGATGCACCGCGAGAGGTGAGCGGGTCAGTTTCATATCGAGAACGTCTTGTTGCGGGTTATTTTTCTTCTCCTCGCCCTGCAAAGGGTGGAGGCAAGGGCACGGAGGCAAAGGGAGGAGGTGGGGAGAGAGGGGGAGATGGATTTGAAAAAGAAATCCAAGTCAGTGGATAAAGAAACAGGACTCTTCATTTTGCCTTGTTGTGCATCCATGTATATTTCCCGCCCCTCCGTCGCCCGCTCCGTCTCCCCTGCCCCGCGGCGTCCCGGCGATGATTGATACGCACCGAGAGCGAAGCTATAGCCACGGAGACGCAGACAAAAAAAAAAAAAATCATGCATAAAAGATGAGTGCAGTTTATTGTGTTTTCCTGGGGGCCGAGGGGGAGAGAGAGAGCCCAAGTTATGGATTTATGCGGTGTGTGATTGGATGAGATCCCCGGCACCCCGTTGGGGCCGATGTCGAGGAGGAGGAGGAGGAGGAGGAGGAGGAGGAGGAGGAGGTAAAGGTGGCGTAAAGGTTTAGAAGTGCGGAGGGAGAACTTGTGTCGGACATACGGGGATAACTTGGTGACAGGCGGCGGGACGAGCGGTGGCCAGCGGGAGGGAGATCCTGGCGTCGCTCCCCCCAGTGGACGCTAGCGTCATAACTACGCTAGAATAACCCGGTGTCACCTCTTCGCACCAGCCGACCAAAGCGGCCGACCGCCGCCTCGTCGGGTTGCTTTGATTAATTGGTTCGCTGATGCTGCTTATGCAAAATTGGACGTTGGCCGCCGTGATGGATGTGACACAGTTTGTTTGATGACAGCGTTTAATTGATCAATTTCTATGGGAAGCCGTTAAACTGAAATCGTTCTAATGAGACATTTTGATTGGATTCCACAAACAAGTACGCTTGAATCCCCCCCCCCTCTTTATTACGGAGCGTTCAAGTGTCCTATTATACTGTATACATGCGGATAATGAGCTTTTCCCTCCACTATGCAGAGGAATAAAATAATGATACAAAAGGCTGAATAATTGAAAAGTTTATGCTAAATGGTGGGAATCTTTACAGCAGTGTGTCGCGAAATGACGACGACAACGAACTCCTGGAGTCTGACAGTCGAATTAACAACAACGACGAGGAAGAAAACTTTTCGGGACATTCATTTCTCTGTGGCATTATAAGCAACAACCATGTACAAAAACAAAAGAGAAAGAAGATAATGGTAAGTTTGTCACACCAACAAGAGCGCAGACTACTCAGACATATTCCGCAGGTTCCGGACGCGATGCTAAAATGACGCCAAAGGAGCTCAACCGTGGTTTCATCAGACCAGAGAATCGTGTTCCTCGGAGTTTGAGAGTCATTTCACGTGTCCTTCACTGAGGCGAGGTCCTTTGTCCGGTCACTCAAACATCTCCACGAAGCCCAGATCGTCCTTCTGGAAGCTTCTACCATCTCCACACGGGATCTCTGGAGCTCAACGGGAAGGACCTTCAAGGAATTGGCCTCCTCTGTTATCAAGACCCTTCTCTCCCAATCGTGGAGGTATAGGTTGGACGACTCCTGGTTGTTCCACACTTCTTCCAATCTAAGAAGTATGGAGATGGAAGCCTTCCCTAGGTCCGTGCCTTCGACGTACTTCTCTCTCTGAGCTCTGCAGGCCGGTCCGTTGGACCTCGTGGCCTTTCTGTTGCTCTGATGTGGGTTGTGAGGACTACCTCACGGCGCACTAAGCTAATTCTGCGGAACGATCAATCAGTAGAAGCCCACAACAAACCAGACGGTAGTACCACGTACTGTCCGTCGACCCCCTTCTCTGAATGCTCCAATGAAAATCACCTTCAACAGTTTGTTTGTGTCCAGCGAGACAAAAGCGACGGATGACTGTGTTCACGTACGGAGCCCTCGGTGAAGGCTGCAGTTATGAAAGCTCACCTCTTGATTACGGACAGGTTAGCCGCGACTCGGTGATCTCTAATCACGCCGGCCTCTCGGAGCAGCTCGTATCGATCCGAGGGTCAGAGAGCAGGAGTGAATCTACCTTATTGATCCGCCTCGATTCCTTTGTTTCGTCTCCTCCTGGCTCAACTAATTGGGCTATTCTTTGTCGACAAGATTGACTTTTATGCCTGATATTACAGAGCTGTATTTATTCCCCTGAGGGGAAAAACAAATTAAAGGGAGTGTCCCCCCCCCCCCACACACACACTTCTTCTTCTCCTCCTACCTGTTCTTCTTTCATACTGATATAATTTATATAAACACTCTTTTTCCCCTCCCCTCCAAGATGCTCATAAATTCAGAGAAGAAATCATTATTTTCTCATAAATGTGATGATATTGCTCTCATCGGGCGGGCCGTGATGTAAAAGCACTTTATGAGATGGGCTATCTATCCCACACGTCACATGGCGGCCGTCTCCTGTTTGCGATTGGCCCGGTGACGTTGGCACTAATGCTATTTCATTAAACAGAGAGACACACACACACACACACACACACACACACACACACACACACACAGACGTCCTCCATCTGGGAAACGGAGGATTCTCTTCATCTGTCTTGCTGCCAGGGGAGAGTTAAAGATGAAAAGTGACCAAATGAGTCCGTTCGCTCTTCCTCTGTCCCTGCGAGGGACACGGCATCTCCGTAAAGAGTGTCTGTGTCTGTGACTGGCTGTCCAGTAAACAGAGATTCATCGACGCCAGTGCGTCCTCCCTTTTTTTTTTTGCCCCGAGGCCTGGTATTGACCAACGCATTACTAGGAGGTTTTGTCCAACTGGAGTGATTACAGCGTTTAGCTGGGATTTACACGGCGGTTAGAGAGACAGGACTGTCGGAAAGGGGAAGATGCTCTGCACCGCAGGCCGCAGGTTGAGGTTCAGATCCCCGGGGACGGGTTTGTGAGCTGTCTCTAAGAGCCGCTACGTTAGACGCTCTGGGTTATTCATAGATGCATCATGTCCAACAGAAAGACAAAGGAAGCAGGTTGGGAGAAGGATGGACGGCAGAGCTGGTCAGAGATAGTTTTTGGATGGTGCGACCACAGATTCCGACTAGTCTTTCGTAACATAGAACAATGACATTATGAGACATATTGGATGATCCTTCAGGCCATAGACAACAGAGGACTTTGTCATGAACCATTCTGCACTGTACGTACTGTCGTACACCCTAACACGAACAGATGGGATTCTGTCATTGACTCTCGTAGTACGGGATGACCAGGATTTGCTCATCTGGGAAGCAAATTAAACTATTATTCCTTTTTTTGGGAAATAAAACATTCATGTATCCTGATGTGTTGACACACAGAAGTCAAACCCCGATGACGCTTGACTTTCGCACATAGAAAGTGATAATAAGCTTTAGTGTTTTTGTGGTTCTTGGTACAGGAAGTGGACGTGGACATTATAAGTTACTGGTGCAGTTCAGTCTCTAACCTGAAGGCAACATCACAGCTGAGTTGGCAGCTGTCAGTCAGTCACCATGGTGACAGGATTGTCAAAGTAAACCGCGACAGATCGATGATGCTCTACGCTCAAGTTCGCCTAAAGATTCAATGACAACATGTGGGTGGTCCATGTGCTGACCACTCGTAGGTGCCAGCTCGGCCCACGGGTTGATGGTTGTTTAGAAGATGAGCTTAGTGCTTAGTTGCAGCTTGTCGACACGTAGTGTTAATCTCTGAGGATGTGCACAACCAATAAGTCCAGGAAACAGAAGACACACAAGCTTACACAATGCTCACACAAACTAGTGCCGTATGTCAGTGTTGTAATATCTTATGTAGCTGACATTCTGCACGTTGACAAATCTTATTTCTGGACTTTAATCATCCTGTTAAAAAGAGATTGGCACGGCTGCCCAACAACCCACTATCATTCATTATCATACATACATTCCATATGATTCATATGCTTGCATCATTTTGGCCCTGTGCTCAGTTCTTGGCATCCCCCCGTCCCCCTTGTGAGTTCCTGATTGTGACAACATCATTCATTTGGCGAGTCGCCTGGACGATCCCTGAGAGACACAGTGCGGCTTGTACATTCATAACTTTTGTCCAGCAAATTGAATCAACATCTCTGACAACGATGCCACGCAGCTCTGAAGATGCAAACACATTAAAGATGATTCGAGGTGCAATGCAACCACAGATTTTTGGGACAATACGGAACACAAACAGTTAAAGTTGGCGTGAAACATTATATTACTGTATATTAAATAGTTTTAAGTTGTCATCACCAATTGATACTTTCCAATTTATCTTCATCAAAGTGGTTTAACGATTAGCTCTAGCTTTTGTGTTATCAAATATATCTTTGCCTCGACGTCCAAAGCGGTATTCAAAATGTATTTGATAGTCTAACACCGGCGCTAACCAGACCAGGTTTCCTTTTGTTACATTGTACATAATCGCTCCTTACTGTAAATGTTGCTCGCCGGGTGAACGAACACACATGCTCACACACACTCCTGGCTATCAGCTTGTCTACGAGGCATGACGGCCCTCCAGATTGCATGTTTTCTGCGCCCGGGTTTCCAGGCCGCTTCCCGAGCTGAATTACATGCATGTGGCGGCGGCGGCGGCGAGCGCGGGCCTTGTAATTTCCAGCGAGGAGGTGTCATGTTTAGTTACGCTCTCCATAATGGAGAGCTCCTCTTTTCATTACCCCCACATTTAAACGGGGGCCACAGCCATAGCAACATGTGGCAGTGATCAATTTGAATGTCATTAACACGGGCGGCTTTAAGGTCCGCCCTTCATTCTCTCCACTCCCTAAACCGCGGTAATTGAATCAAGGGAAGCGGGCGGCGTTGGAGAGCTCCTGGTCAAGCAAACAAAAGGGGGATTATTAACATCGCCAATGACATTGTATTTACAGGAGTGGCCGAGGGGAACTGTGCCATTTACAAAGCAATTTGCCGGCCGCGATGATACGAGAATAAATAAATGGGAATTTGTTGTCGACGTGTGTGCGGCGACGGGGAAGTGTGACACGGGGGGGGGCAGCCGGAGGAGTCGTGCGCGGAATGACACGGGGACGCTGTTTTAATATGCTGCTTGACGCCCGCAGTACATCACACTGATATTTAACATTCAAAACACAACGTGTCCTCCTCTAACCTTTAAGGAGATTAGAACTATGAGAGCAATAATAGCTTTTCGAGTTACACGCGTCTGTTTTTTTTTGGTTTTTTTGGTATTGGCTTGTTGGTATGCGTGCAGTCGTCTTTGGCTTCTTAGGAGTGTTTTTTTTTCTTCTTCTTCTTCCTCTTCCATGTGTGCTTGTTGATTTGGACCGCTGCTGTCGTGGCGTTGCGGATGGCAGCTTTAGTCTCTTTTCCCAGAGAATAAAAAATCCAACCCCATCTGCAATTTGTCTTGATTAAGCCGGGTCTCCATCTGCGAGCGCCGATCTCTTGTCGGTGTCTTTTCCCACTTGCGATATATTTCATTCCAGCAAGACCCCCCCCCCCCCCCCCCCCCCCCTGTCCACTCAACACTCCCAACCCCCACCTCCTTCTCCAAGCAAAAGATTAACAGATTAGAAGTAACATGATTGCATGCTTCCTCTTTTTCCCTTTGTGCCTTTTTTCCCCACTTCTTTTCAGGAAGAACTGAGGGATGGAGGAGAAGGAAGGAGAAAAAAAATCATCAACTCTATGATTTGCCTCTTTGTGTCCCCGTCTGCAATATCAAGCCATTTCCAAAGCACTTAATGTCGCCACCATTCTAATTTCATCTGTCGTCCTCTCCCTCCGTGGTGCATCACATGACACACGTGCCCACATGCATTAGAATTCCGCAGAGATGTTGAGTGTGGCCGGCCAGGGCCTGTTCCTCCAGTCCGGTGTGCGGAGGCCTATCACACACCTCAGCAATGCGTAACCAATAACTGGAAAAAAATGAAAAGCGATGAAGTGCAGCAGATGAGAGAAAAAAGGGGCGGGGGGGGGGGGGGGGGGAGCCAAAGAGACAGAAGTGAGTGTGGTGGAGAAAGATGGTGGTGGTGGTTTAGCGAGAGGAGGAGGGGGGAGGATGGTGGAGCAAAGGATGGAGGATCTAGCAAGCTGGGTGGCATTAGTAGGGAAAGCCTCTCCACTTCTGTTAGATAAGAGATGGCCCTGGCCAATGATGTGGAAAGGTTCTGATTGGCTGAGCCTGATCTTCCTCCCCGGCAGAGCCAAACCCGGAGCTCTCCTCCCGGAGCCCAGAGCACCACCGTGACACTGTCGGATATTTCATACTTCGCTCGTACAACCGTGACTCCTGCAGTGCACCGCAACTCTGACCTCACCCCCCCCCTCCAACACCGCTCCACACTTCATACTTCATACTTCATACGCCCTCGACAACACGGGACGACTGTGGTGAAGCACAATCCTGCACGTGTCAGGGGCACGGAGAGGTTCTGGACTGGTACTGTACCATCAAGACCTCTATAAAGACAGAGATTTACACTTGGCAATCCAAGTCCGGCAGCCCATCATAGCTGCTTTCAGCCAATCAGATGTGAATGCATCTGACCTGCTGTGTTTTTCATGTGTGAACGGCAAACTCTTTCCGGACAGTCCGTGTCTGAAAACAGCTCATGATTCTGTACCTCACTTTTTGCATCCAGTGCCAAAATTACGTGTCATTGCAAGAAGTTGTCTGACCTTAATGTGCTGAGGCACAAAGAAGCTTCATTTACCTTTTTGTGAACCATAACCAAGTATTTTAATGCCCAACGCAAAAAGACATCTCACCCTGACACCACGTGCAGATACAGAGAGAGCTTGGAAAACGTCCAGCCTTGGACATAATCAAGGGTTTTTGCGGAATCCTCAAACATCGATGTTCTTGTAGGTTTTCTGTACTTCCAGGAACCGTTGCTGTTGTCATCTTAATGAATCCAAACGTCTCTCAGCACCAGGGACAAACCTTGTCCAACATGGACACATATATATATTAAAAAGAAGAAGAGATGAAAAATGTGGAACCCCAACCAACTCACCTTATCCCGATAGTTTTCCTTACAGTTTATTTGAAAATGCCATTTGTCCCTCCATCCCGCTCTAAACCATAAGGGAGAATAACCTGATTGAAAAATACATTATATATTGGTACTTTAAAAACAGCTCAAGATAAATACAAAAGACAACGCCGTTAAACACATTTATGATAAATAACACGCAGACACCTTGAGTTCAATACTTCAAATAGTTTGTTTTTACACCTCACCGTGCAAACCTTCGCAGTTGGGGGCGGGGGGGGGGGGCACCATACTTCTGGGCATCCTGACCTCACTGTTACCTAGCAAACCATCTGGTTATGATTATGTAGCACGGAGACTCTGGCAGCAAAAGGGGCCGAGGAGCCATCTGGCGCAGCGGGAGATTTCTTTTCTCCCCCAGTGGGCTGGACGACCTTTGGGTCCAGCAGCAGAGAGAGTCCAGCAATGCTGATGCTCAAAGAAAAGAAAAGAAAATTATATATATATATATATATATATATATATATGTGTAGTCGCGTGTTATTAAAGCGCTGCTCTGCGTGACAGTATTCATGAATAACAATAAACAAGTGGGTGAATGTGGCATGAACAATCAGGGTGTCTGGCTGAAATATGAGATACTGAAAGTCACCTCTGGATTCATCTTCACGTAGGTTTACGTAAGGAAATACACAAAACACTAATTCATTTTCTCATAGACTTCTATAGAAACAACCAGCGGAGTCGCCCTCCGCTGGTCATTCCAGAGAATACAGGTCTTAGGACCCGGTGACTATACTATATCTGCCGCTGCGTTCGTCATACCCCTAAGACAAACTCTGGAACATTGTCCGCGCCCAATTCTCCGAACATTTCCCCAGAATTCATGTCTCAACACTCGTCGTCATCTGCTCTCTGACTCAACAATCCTCCCTCTCATTTGGCTTCAGTCTCTCTCTACAACGTGACCAACCCAGTTCCATGGGTTTTTCTTAACGACAGTTCCCAACAACACAACAGATGCTTCAACTCTTTTCACATCGACTGCTATGCGGCAGATCATTTGGGATTGACTATATTTAACACAATTAGCAGCATGTAACGAGCCACTGAGCGACTTTACTCCGAGTGTTAATTAGGTTTGATTATTTTAGATAAAACTTAAACGATGCTTGAAGGGAGACGGGGTCACAGAGAAACAGACGCAGTCGGTTACAGGAGTATAAAACATATTATTTAGTGAGAGTAGAGGCAATCAATGATGGAATATAATGAGATGCAGGATCCGTCAGGGTGTAATCTCTGACAGGTCAGTACAATAGATGTGGTTATTAAAGAGAGACGTGTGTTCTGAGCTTCTTTTGGTTCTGACAGTAATCTTGTGTGAGGCGCACAGTTTGATCCCGTCTTTATCTGCGGTTTGCCACATGGCCCCCATGCCTGGTCCTCTCCTCTCCATCCACCGTCCACACTCTCTCTCTAACTGCCCGGACAGGAGGCTTACAGCCGCGAGGTCAAACCCCCCCCCCGAAAGCCCCAACCTCAAAGGGAACCACATGGCGAGCGGCGGACACAGCGCACGCGGCCCGCGAGATTACCGTCTGGCTGAGCTGACCGCGGACAAAAGGAGCGGACTGTCACCAGGAGAAGAAAAAGAAGAAGAAACATCGGGGAGATTGAGACGAGGCCGGCGTTTTGAAGTCGAGTTCTTATCGCGGCGAGCCCAACAGATGAACGGCGCCGTATCCTCGCTTTCATCGGTGTCGGCCGCTGACGGGGGGAAGCGGAGTTGGCAGGAGGACGACTCAGCAAGTTCAGGAAAAGCTGCTGGAGCTTCCTGAGAGACGAGGACGACTCGGCTTCCTCCTTCATCCTCCGCTCCTCTTCCCTCTGACTAACGCGTCTCTACGCGCCTTCATGTGGAGATGTGTGCCCGCTTCATCTTTCACGTATAGGGATGTAGCGACGCACCTGCTGAATATTTAAAATATGAATAGTTTGATGCAGACGAGCTTTGGGAGGCAGTTATTCGGAAAAAAAAAAAAACATACACAAGTCCCGTTATCACGTTCATATTCTTTTATCATTTTCATTATTATAATTGTTATTATGTTCTAGCCATCTAAGGATTTCCTAATGATGCCCTCTGCTTCCTCTCCAGTGTTTCCTCCAGAGGAAAAACGAGGCTCTGATAAAGTCACGTGGCCGCTCCTTTAAAGAGCATCTCCACTGCGGCTGCTGGAAGTTCTCCACGCCGCGAGACGCTCTCCACGCCGCGAGACGTTCTCCACGCCGCGAGACGTTCTCCACGCCGCGAGACGTTCTCCACGCCGCGAGACGTTCTTAACGCCGCGAGACGGGAGGGATGTTCTCAACGCTCAAAGAATAAACGTCCCCTCGCTGGCAGAGGTAATAAACGGCCGCGGTCCTAACCTGCTTCCAGAACGTGCACTGACATCCGCACATTGTTTTGTGTGTATCACGATGTGAATCTGATCCGTCTCAGTGGGCGAGATGCTTGATTCTGACTGGTCCAGTCCCTGTTTCACCTTTTAATTTCCAACGTTCCCAATCAGAACTGTGTCGGGTCATCGAACCATTCATACAGGGGAACGTGTTGGATGTTTAATGACCAGCGTGACCGTCTGCACTAATGTCTTTTCTCCTGCTCATGCTCTCCGTTGTTGTTTTCTTCCTGCATGTGTGTTCTCAGATGCCGTGGGTGGTTTTGTCCTGGCTCGGCTCCAGATAGCCGCAACTTCCTCCCCGACACAACCGCCGCCTTCGAGCTGGAGCTTACGCGGCTCGAGCGAAAAGGTTATTGGCTGCGATGTTCGTGGGATGAGGAGGGGATCAGGCGAGAGACAGAGAATATACCTGCAGGTGAGGAATTAATTGAGCCTGTAGATTTTTTTTTTTTGTTGCAGTGAGATAGCTGATAGGCCGCGGATCTCTCTCTCTCTCTCTCTCTCTCTCTCTCTCTCTCTCCGAGTGTGTATCTTCCTTTCCCAAACACCCTCAGAACCTTTTAGCTGCAGTTTGTGGAGCGCGGTGAACAGCGAGGCGTTCGGTTCGGAGCAGTCACACTTTATATACGTGGCTGTCTGCTGCAGTCGGGCCCGTTTCCCCCTCAGCAGAGCTGATGACTCCATAACCTGGCGGTCGCGAGGCGAAGCCATGTCAGGAAAGAAGCAGGAAATCACAAGTAGCACTTAAATTATCCTGTTTCATTTCTGAACTGAGGGAACTAAAAAAAATCTTCATGATGCCCCTACGTGTGTGTGTGTGTGTGTGTGTGTGTGTGTGTGTGTGTGTGTGTGTGTGTGTGTGTGCGTGTGTGTGTGCGTGTGTGTGTTCAGTGTTTGCATGCGGGGCAAGGTTTCCATAGAGACTAGGCCGGCTAATCCGGCGAGCGGCGGAAGACGGAGAGAACGGGTCTGAAGTGCTCGGCGTTACGGCGGCTTCTAAAAGCTCCCTGCCTCTCAGCGCCTTAGTCTTCATTACCTCCACATCCCCTTTTGATTGGCCGCGTTTATCCCGAGCACCCTAAGGTTTGGGGAGGGGAAGCGTAGACCCCTCACACACCCGCCGCCGCCGCCAACAACAACACACACACCGCCAGCATTGTTCAAGTTGTCATGGCAACCCCTTGAAGGCAAGATGTTGGGACCTGTAAAAAAGAAAGTAGATATTGTATCATGTTGTGTACCTGGTAGAGTCAAGATGATTCACTCAAACGACAAATAACAGACCACACCGTACAAAAGAGTGACGTCAGTTTATGTCTGGAGTGATATAAAATAATGAGCTCCACTGTAACAAGTGGCGAGACGACACACAAGTCTTTCCGTTTGGGTTTGCGTGCAGCGCTCTGGCAGCGCGTCCAGTCGTCCTGTGATTGAAATGGAAGAATTAGCCGGGGGGTCTTAAGCCCCTCGCCCGGTGTGTTCACGCTGCTCATCTGGAGCCTCCTCCAACACTGCAGCTCGGTCAGAGTTGAGTCTGGAAAGAACAAAACACACGCTGGCAAGACGCCATGAAGGAAGACACAGTCAGATTCTACAAGGGAAGGGTGATAAAAAATACCGGATTACATATTTGAATTGCTAAATGTTTGAAAGAGCAAAGACACTAGACGACGCGTCTCTTCTTCCTCCCGTTGTACCAGCAAAGGAAGACAAAAAAATCCCGGATACGAGCGCCGCCATCTTGTGCTTTTGACGACATCTGGCGCCAGATTTGAGGCGTTGCATCGAGGCCCCGCCCACATGCGCTTTCGACCGCGAGTCAGTCTCAGCTGTTTTTTATAGCATCAAATAACTACTTCAAACCAAACTGATGAGAAACACAAAGACTTTCACACACATCAGTGTGATATGATCTACCTACAATGACAGAAACCATCTTTGGGAAAAATGTATTGAACGTCTGCTTTGACATTTTAGTTTGGTCCATGTAAGATTGAAGCTTGTGCTTGGAAACGCAGTGCAGTAAATATTACCCCCCAACCAAAGGTGATGTTCAGATAATAATAAGAGCATCATCACAATATCAATCAATCAGACTTTATTAGAGTAGACCCCCCCCCCCCCCCACGCACACGCACGCAAAGCAATAAGCGACTAAACTGAGCAATATAATAACGGGAACTGAGCAACTAAGCAAACGTCACTGACGGTGAATCTCATAAAAGTGCAACGAGGAGGCACCAGAGGAGGGATTAGAAAAAAAATTAAAACATTTCAGAAAAGCAATATGAATATCTGATACGATATCTGACTCGAGTGTATTCTCAGAAAGAAATTAATTTGGCTCGTCGACCTTTAAAAACTGTGAACCATGATTCCCCAATATGGAGATCCAGTAACAATAGGATTATATACTGGGATTATAAATGATGAAAGTCAATTATTGCCCAGTTCTAACCATATTTAATGAAAATCTGCATGTGTCGCATACTTTATATTTACGCAAATGAGATTCTATTGTCTGGAAAAACAAAATAAAATCTCAATATTCTGAGAAAAATGAACATAATCTCACTTTATTCAGCAGAGACAGTGACCACTGGACTAAACAGCAGCTGGAGCTGATTGGCCGGAATCAAACTGCGACACTGGTCATGTGACACACGTGCATGTTTTGCGGCTTTTGGTTCAATAAAAGGTTTGGGGATGACATTTTTAATAGAAATGGTCAAATGTAAAGATACTGAATGTGGTGAAAAGTGAACGTGGATGTGGAAGACTGAGAGAGGGGGAGGGAGAAGAGATGAAGTTCCTTGACTAACAAAACCACTATTTTTCAGACTTCAGATTTTCTCTTAATCTCAGAGAATATCCGAATTTTTTCTCGAAGATTTCGTGAGTTTTCGTAGATTTGCTTCTTTTTCAAGTAAATTTACATCTTTAATCTCAGAGAATATCCAACTTTGTATTCTCGTAAAATTTACGACTTCAATGTCAGAAATTCTGTGTTTTTCTGGCTCCTTTGAAATGAAGTTGACAAAAAAACCCAAAACAGCTGTAAGTGAGTGAGTGTGGAAGAATCTGGAGGGGAATAAAAATAAATGTATGTGGGTCAGGGTGAGTCTGAAATGAGGATAGAAGAAGGTGTGAAGGAAGAAGGAGGAAAAGCTTTCAGGAGGTGATTTTGTGTGTTTGCTTCAGAGAGAGAGAGAGAAAGAAAAGAAAGAGAGAGAGGATGCTGAGTCAAGATGAAAGCGCAGCCTTTTGGGAATGAAATCATGGTGACCAATGCATTTTCTGTGTGTGTGTGTGTGTGTGTAGCTTCAGTGTCTGACATGAAAGTGTCTGTCAAGAGGTTGTAGCAAAAACAGGGTCAATGAATATATAAATATAATTTAGTCAGTTTGTCAGTTAACTTAAAAAGAAATGAAGTAATTATTGATACTTTGGCTAATTGCAGGAGCGCCTGAAGCCTGTCTTCTCTGTACTGACCAGCAGAGGGCGACTCCCCCGGTTGTTTCTATAGAAGTCTGTGAGAAAACGACTTCTCTCTTGATTCATAACGTCAGTAAAGAAAAAAAGTTTATTGTTCAATAACTCGTTTCATCATTGTGCACAGTGACCTCACCGACAGACAAAGTGTGTGTATAAGTTTTTCTTTTAATGTGGGAACTGTTCCTTTACCCAGTGTGTCGCTCTAACCCTAATCATATTTCCTCCTAATGTGAATCGGAGACTCTAATGAGGGGCAAGGTCAGTCTGGTGAGGAGTCTAATCGCCTCCCTATCAGCGGCGCTCTCATAAATTATGCAGAGCAGCCGTGAAATGATATTTACGTCTGTGGCCGCGGCTGAAGTGGCCATTAGCCACGCCGGTTAGCGAATGGAACCTTTTCCGCGTAAACTCTTTTAATTCTCCGAGGACGTGATTCATTGGTTACCGGGAGGCGGCGGCGGAAAGGACCGGGTTGTCAGGGCTAAAGATTATAACCTCGACTGAAATCGCGCGTGTCTCTGCGTGTGATAACGCGCGCGTCGGCGTTTCACGCACGTCTCCGACATTAATGGGAACCCGAGTGTGTATTTAATTTGCGGCCGTGGCGCTTGACGGGTGCTGCGTTCCGCGCACACACACACACACACACAATGCCGACGCCGGTAAATCCCTAATGGAAAGGAAAGACAATGGCGGGTGGGGGAGGTAATTTCCGTCCCGCCACGCCCCCGCCAGGCCTGGGAGAGGTAGAGGACTGTCAAACCCCGGGAAACACGGTGGCTCTGACAACTTTAATTGGTAGTTGCCTTGTATATCCCTGTCTTCATTAGCAGCCCCGAGACTATACCTGCTTCTCCCCCCCACACACACACACACACACACACACACGGAGCTATTGTATTGGTGAAAGGTCATTAGATGTGGCTCGGTTTAATAGCGGACTGCCGGTGTTCCGCGGACACTTTAAAACAAGCACCTGACGGTATTTTTCACTCTCTTCATTCATATTTGTGTGAACAGCTGCTGCGGTGCGTTGCAGCGGCGCTTTGGCTGTTGAAATAAGCAATTAACAGAGCAACTGACAGGCCCCTTTTCTTTTCTTTCCTTTGAGCCGTCACCAACCTCGAACGAAATTTTAACCAAGCAAGCAAGACCGAAAAGGAAGGCGGCTTAGGAGGCTGAACGGGCTTTTTCTTTTTTTCTTTTTTTTTCCTCCCCTCCTTTGGAATCTGACAGATTCTTTCTCGCTACGAGCGAATCATCCCGAGCCCTGATTCCACACGAGCTCTGCTTCCTGATCCCGCGGTTGACATTCACACGAGCAGCCTGTCGGCATGAAGGGGGGGAGGAACCCCCCCCCACACACACACACACACAACACACACACACAACACTGCAGGCCCGGTGTCGACGCGGCAACATTACGTAGGTCTATATCCAACGCATATATACACGTAAAGACAAGGGTGTGACGATCGTATGACAGTATGAATATGAGCCCCCCGTAAGCTCTCGCCTGCGCTGACGGCAGCCGCTCGAGGTGGCCAGAGAGAAGCCATGCATTATTGAGCAAGGGCTTAGGGGTGTGGGGGGGGGTGTGAGTGGATTAGTCTGATATTAACCTCCAGAGGAAGAGAGAAAGGGAAGGGGATGACATGATGAGGATCACCCCTGGCCATTTAAACTGCTTTAATTAAATCCTGGATGGAGAGGCCACCACTCACACTCGGAGCGAGTGGCAAGAGGAAAGGAGGAGGAGGAGGGAGGAGGAGGACACGGGGGGACTGGTGGGGGGAGAGAAGCGGAGGACAGGAGACAGGAAATAGGCGAGGAAAGAAAAGAAAAAAATGGGTTGGGTGATCGTTCCTCCCGCTGTGACGAGGCAGACTAATGAGTTAGCCTTTTGCCATGCTGGTCACACGTGTGTGTGGCTGACAGCGACCGGGGCGCGCTGATAAATCAGCAGCAGAAATGAGATTTATAAGAACCTGATCTCCATCTCGACCTCCTGCCTCGCTCCCCCCCCGGCCCCGCAGCCCCGTCACCTTGCTGTCTTCATCTGGACAACTTCAGATGGGGCCGCCACACGCTGCGTCGAAGATTAGGAAGTCGGAAGCGAGCAGTTTTTCTGTTTGAGAAGGAAATGTTGTGTGTACGTTTCCAGCGTTACTGAGCGGAGGACTTCTTCAGGTTCATGACTTTGGTGCGTTGTTTACATGTGATCCGGTTAGTTTTGGTTTCACATTGCAATTTAGGAAGCGCTCTGAAGAAAATTTAGTTTGGACATGTACGTACGTCCTGTCGTCAACGCCACTGTTGTTTTCATTATGATTATCTACCAGCATCACCAACTTGACAGGCGCAGAACTAGACATTAGTTCAAAATGTTATATCGTCGAACGCGGGACCGTCTCTCGCGACGACTGATGTGAAACATTCCGTCCCCTCATGAGGTACCGCGACCAATTCCCTCCCCCTTCTCTTCCGCTTCTTTTTCTTCTTCCATTGTTTAATGCCTTCTCAACTTCTTGCGGTTGGTCCACAAGAAGTGTTGTCGCACTGCGGACGGAGCCGGACCACGGCTCAGTTTGCTCCGGAACGAGACTAAATTCTGGACCGTTGGTCCGAGGAACCTTTCACGCCTGTTATCTTTGGTGCCGGACCAAACGCGGCCGGTGTGAAAGCGCCCGTGGTGTCTGTGCGATCGGAGCCTTGTGAAGTTTGTTTTATTCTACTTTCTAATTAGAGTCCAAATTAAAATGTTTCTGTCACATTTGATTATCATCTCCACGGAGCTGGTTATTTATTCATTTCTTCAGTCACATTTGTTTATCAGTTCCCAAACCTGTGATAACTTTTAATCAAGTTTGGTTGAAAGTAAGCAGAGGACTGTGTTTTAATTAGACATAAAAATGAGTTTTTATAATTATGGCACTTTGCAGTACGATGGAAGGGATATCATACTTTTTTGTTTTGACACTGGATAAGTTATTTATCGTATGAAGTGAGAGATAAGCCTGTAGAAGTTAGGCTTAACACAAACAGTTGTTGGTGTTATGTCACTTTGCTTTTGACTCTTGGTAATTACATTTCTATTGTTTTGCGTAATTGTTTGTGCACAAACTGGAATTAATTGCAGATACAGATACAATAATTTTAGAATAGCTTTGAAAAACAGGCTTATTTTAAACTTTAACTGCTGTTCTTGTATGATTAAAAACATAAATATAATTTTTCCTTTATTAAAGCAGTGTAAAGCATCTCTCACTGGAAATATTCGCTTACGCGATGTCGCAAAAGCCAATTAGCGTTGAGTTCCTCTCGACGTCACTGACGTCCGCGTCCGACAGAAAACGGCGAATATTCTCTGGCAAGTGACGCGATGCAAAAATTTGCTTTTCGTGTTTGGTGTGAATGCAGACTTACATGTAGGAGCTGGACGCAACTCCAAATGAGCACTAATATTGCCCTTCTTTAAACTTTATGTGTAAAAATGAGACTGAGCTTCATAAGATTAGAATATGCGCTGACCCCAAATGCTCAAAAATCAATAAATGCTGGTTTAATCTATATCTCAGATAATTGATGGAGGACTATGCTCTAGTAGCCAGTTAGCAGGTGGCTTCTACTCAACTTTTTAAAATATATTATTATTTCTGAGGTGAATATCCATCATTCCCGAGGAACAAGGGAAGGTTACATGGCTGCGTGGTGTACTCAGATTTACATTTTTTTCTTTTGCCATTTGCTGATTAGAGGGGCAGTGAAGCCGCATGTGTGCAGACGCAGCATCCGGGCACAGCTCCGATCAAACACTTCATCAGGCTCTTCGAGGGTCTTAAATGTAATTCTGCCTCTATGTGGTGGGTAAACATTGTCTTAGCTATTATCAGTCGGCAGCAAAGTGTAACTCATTATAAGCGCCATTACAATATTCTAATAAGAGACGCCACGGCGAGGCGTGGAAGACACAGTGTTGGATTATCTCCACTCCGCCTCGCTGGCTCCGCCCCCGCGCACATGCCCCCGACGCGTCCGCTCTGATCCGTCCGCGGAGCGGCGTGGTTTTAATCAGCGCCGGTGTAATGAGCGAGCCTGCAGCCAGGTAGAACAAACGCTCACAATACGACTGTGTGCATCAGAGAATGATGATACAGCACTCGCTAATGTACCAGAGGATGATTAGAACAAAGGGCCTAATAACAATATTTTAGGGTCTTATATAGACGGTGTCTTGTGGTTTGGTTTGAAAAAAAATCCATAGCAGCGTAAGTTATTTTATATTTTGCAGTATGATATATACTATCTTTTGATTCAGTAATGAAGGAACTAGTACAATAACAATATGGGATTGTCTATTTCAATCCAACCCAAAATCTGGTCAAGGTATCAGACGACACCAAAAAAAACGTTCCATTAATTGATTTGCATGATTTATAGATTTACGACCCACAATGAAAAGAGCTACAACATTACATTGATTAATCATAGACATAATAGTTCAAGATTTTATAAAGCTGTTTTCAGATATGATCTCCTGAAAATGTGCGGGGAAATTGGGTCGGGACATTTTGTGGCGTTTGCCTTCCACATACGACAAAGTCAGACGTGTTTGCAACGGAAACAGAAACAACACTTCAGCTACATCGCTGTAACATCCATTTGTTTTTCTTTTTTCTTGCAGTATTCCCACATTCAGACATTGTGGCAGAGCAGACTGTCACTTCCTCGCCGCTGGGTTACATTGTACCCAGCGGTACAATGTAACACCACGCTGCAAAAACTCCTTGGTCAAACCTAGGAGAACACGACAAAGAGCCAAAAGCTTTGACCCCGGCCTCCAAACTCCCCAGATCCCAATGAGGTCAAGCATGTAGGATACGTGGAGAGGCCAGATCCATGGAGGACCAACGTCCCAACACCCCCAAAGGTCCTGGCTCCATTCCCAACAGGTAAGAGCTGTTTTGGTTGTTTTAATGTTCTGGCTGATCGGTTTACTTCTACATTTATTCTCCCTAGACACACACATTTCTTTCCTCAATAAAAGGCCAACCTCAGCTAAGTCCTCCACTAACCGGTTCACTGATCTAGTGAGCGTCGGCACTCGGTTGCATCGGCCGAATCACTAAGTAGAGGAGAGGAGAGAAAACCCCTCTCCCTTCACATCTGTGCTCCCCGACTCTCTCCACTCTTGTAATCCGAGGGGCCGGGCGGCCATTAGCAGGCCAGTGACAGAGGTGTTCTGGGCAACGCAGCCGAGCCCTCCGTGTTCTCTGCGCTGTAATCTGTTGAATTTTATTGATTTTTCCTCACCTTACTTTCCACACGCCATTTACAGTACGCGGAGGCTTTGGCCGACGGAGACAAGCAGCGAATTCACAAAAGGATTCCCTACAACCTGCACATAATGGGGTTCCCTGGTTTCTTTCACAGGCCGACAATGAGTGTTAACACAGAGCGCTGTAAAAAACCTAATGGTAGAAAATATGAATAAGCAGAATTGTGTTTTTTGTGACACGTTGGTGACGGGAGCCCTGATGAAATCTTCCGCAACCAGTGGCAAGCCATGTGACACACGAACCAAACAGGTTTGCAGTAAATTGGATGGTCACTCCCTATAATGTCAGAGCGCGTCATCTCCTCTCTGAGCAGCAGAGTTGCAAAGACATTGCACCTGATCGACAATGCTCCAAACCTTGACATTTAAGTTTTGATTTGAAGACTTCCGTCAATGGTGGCATCACTGCACCGAACTGAACTGGGGGCTGTGACTCGTTTATTTTCACTTCAAAGGGACTGCTGCCCCCCCCCCCCCACCAAGAATATCAGAAAATGCTCATTAAAATCCCGAACCAAAATCCTAAGGGTTTTCTTCTTCCTTAACATCTAACTGGATACCTTGGTTACATTAATGATAGGGAGCGACAAAAGAAGTGGCTACAGATATGGAATTGAAAGTAGATGTTGTGAAGTTGTAAAGGTTGTTGCCGAGTTCCAAATATTTGTAAATTTCAAAATGTCTTTGATTATCATTAATCCTAACGCCGTTCGTTTCCCAAAGCCGCCGTTGCAACAAACCAAGTAGCACGAACATGGTTTCAGGTTGACCGAATCAAGTAGAACGTAAAGGCTTGTCAGTCTGATTATGGAGAAGCTTCAACCAACCAATCAATCAACAAATCAATCAATCAATCAATCAATCACTTTCCCAATGAGTAACCAATCACAATCCAGAGATGTTATTGCTCTGTGCAGTTCTTTCTTCTTCTTCTTCTTCTTCTTCTTGTGTGACTGTGGCAGCAAAGTCCTTGAATCCTGAAGTTGAACTCAGTCTGAACTGCTCTGCTGACAGAAAACCCAGACAAGTATCTTCTCTCGTATTTTCAAGGGTAGCTGTTACCCCCCCCCCCCCCCATTTTTTTTGTCATTGCATCATTGTATCAGCATCCCTTTTGAAAAAGAAATACCTCCAATGGTCGTTATTATATCTCTACGAGCTCACGGTCGAGCAGGCCGCGACCCCATCGGCCGCAATCCTTGAGCGCGAAGTCGCGTGGTCGTGAGCTCTGCCGGTACCCGTTGTATCCAGATCCAAGGTTGGATGACAATAGACAAAGGGAGGCACTGCACAATGGAGTAAATAAATCCCTTTCTTAAAACCGCTGTAGTCGTACTATTAAAAGTGAAATATCTCCACAGCTGTAGCCTTTGTTTTTCTCGCTCGACGCGTCTACATGTAATCTGGCCTCGCTGATATGAAACTCCCGTCCTTTGGTACAAAAAACCCATTCTGCACCACCACAGTCGTCAAGCTGCGCCGCACATTTGAACCGGGAGCTGATGGCACTTTCCATATGCTAACGATCGAGTTTGGGCGACGTACCATTGCGAACGCCATGAATACAGCCTTCCTAAAACAGGGAAATTCAAAATCGAGCCCTGTGCACTAGAGCTTCTTTATATTCTCATATATCACAGGGTTTGATTACCGTGTCCAAAAAACTTGTCAGGCCGAACTTCTTCAGACCAGTGGTTTTCGAAAATGAGTGCACGACAAGCTCAACAAAAAAGAAGGCAGTTGAATTATTGACCCAACCCTTTGGAACCAGGCTCCGTGTGGATCGTGATTAAGTGACTATGGAGAAAATGTCGGCCCCGAGGCCGAATTAGTTGTAGTCTGTTAATTTACCGTGTTGGCTTCTCAAGGAATCAATCAAAACTGATGTGGCAGCCACTGATCCGTCGAGACAACTCGTCCATGACCGGCGGCGATCGAGAGTCGCCGCTCTACACGTGGTCTCATTTCAGAAACAGCCGCTGCTCCCAGTGACTCCGAGATTGAGTTCGTCCAGGCCATTTAGGATCATCCAGCCTACAACATCTGTTGGGGAGAAATGTTTCAGTCATGGATTCGTTCATCTTGATATTCTCACTGACCTCGTTACCAGATGAACCTGTAAGTTTTCAGACAGGCATTGAAGGTCGGACATTTTGCCTGAACGTGAAAATCGTGCGTTTATCGTCGTGTCCTGCCTCTTCCTGCTCTGCCCAGATGCCACGTGACGCTCCGGATGTTTTCCTGTCGGTCCGATTACGTCTGACTATCGGACAATCAGGACATTTTTTTGGGACCAAAGCCTGAGCATCACGGAACGACGTGAAGGCTTCGCGGGGGAAAGATTAGTTGAAGAAGCTCCATCAGCTCCTTCCCGAGAATCCAAATGACTTATAGGGAAGTGAAATGATGTATTTTTACTGCAATATATAATTCAATCATCGCCCATTCTTTATTCCACACTGGTAAAAACCCACACTGTGCCGTGGTGGTACTTCCAGCAGCGGCTAAATATGTATTTCCTTATTGTTTCCTTGTGTTCACACAGCTTTCATCTTTAATAGCACGGTGGTGTCATAGCAGACTCTTACTCGAGCATTTACTCAAAGCCTGAGAGCCTTCGTGTGTGTGTGTGTGTGTGTGTGTGTGTGTGTGTGTGTGTGTGTGTGCGTGTGCGTGTGTGTGTGTGTGTGTGTGCGTGTGTGTGCACTCGTGTGTTGTGTTTGTGTTTGGGGCTTTTTGATTGATAGATATCGAGCTGCCGTGTTTGCCGCAGAGTTTCAGATCCAATCAAATCTGCCTTTACAGTGTTTACCTGCAATCATTGTGTAGCGGCTTTTTTGTCCCACACAAAAAAAAGCCCCCACAGTTGCTTGTTCTTTATGAAAACCACGGCCACCCAAATCACCGTGCCCCCCCCCCCCCCCCCCCTCTTCGGAATAACCATGGGTTTCCTTTCCCCCGTCGCTCTCCAGCTGCCGGCCCACTTATGGCTCAACTCGCTGAGAGAATAACAGGCTGCTAAAGCTTCAATCTGACCGCTAACCACAGTGCTAACACATCAGCTGGGTTACAGACACGACCACAGGCCGGCTATTACCCAGACTGCCAGCCTCTGCTGGTTTGGCAGCTGCACTGGGGGGGGGGGAGCACAGACGGGAGGACCTGCTGAAGGGAAGTATACTGCGTTCCTGAGGGGTATCCACCAGTGTCGTGGTGGACTTCGGGTCTAAACGGGGCTTCACTGTACACTTTTTGGGGAATTCTGTTGATTAATTCCAACTCGCACTGTCCGAGGAAACCGTCTGCGATGCGAAGCCAAAGTTCACGGTTCGTGGCAAAGCTCCTCCGAGGCAGGGACGTTTGTGTTCGACCGCAGAAGAAGAACGCCTACAAGACAGAAACTTTGTTTGCCACTTGGCGCAGTCAGGAAAAAAATGCGTTGAGTTTGTGGAAATTTCTGTGAACGCCCGACGGTCGGTCGCGAGCAATTAATCGCTGCTCGGCAAACGACGTAGGATTTAAGGCCAAAACCTCAAATGTACAGAACCTGCATACCAGCATTTGGAGGAAAGTCGTGAACACGCTGGGGAACTTACGATCTCCAAACACGCATAGACAAACGCAAAGAATCCAGCCAGCGGCTGCCGGCGAGCCGTAACACAACCAAGAAGAACGGGGCAAACGAGGGGTTTATAGATTCATATCCTTTATGTTTTTACACAGTCCTCTTATACAAAGAGCAATGAGAGGCAAAGAGGCTGGTACAGGGATCTATTAACAGACACTCCATCCCTCTGCCTTTACCATGTGTAGTTATGGATCACCTCTTATTGATTATTTAAAGTGACATCAATGTAAATTTCCAACTGCTCCGGTGTCTTCCATCTCCGTGCGTTGATTTAACATTTCACGGTGACGCGGTTTATTGCAATCATGTTGTAGCCTGTTTGTTAGATGCTGTTCTAGTATTTCTTTTTTCAATTTGACAACATTATTCTATGACGGAGG